>NC_081414.1:319653518-319953518 GCF_030272615.1 Cryptomeria japonica | reverse complement strand
ATAATATTTATATAGACATTGTATACTAAAAGGAATAAAATATTATGATTCCCTTTAAAGTCCGCCTTATCTTCTTTTCTATCCTTTTAGTAACATTATAGACTATTTCATCTTAAGCTTTAGCCCTATTTTAGTGGAAGTTTCTTTCCTTTTTCGGATGTCCTTTGTTAGCAACTCCCCCTCGATTAGTACCAATGTGATGGTACTCTAGTAATGATGATGTGACACTCCTTCTACGATTGAAGGCATAATTATCGTTTGCTTGTATGCTTTAAGGCGGCAGTAATTATTACTTAGATCATTGAGATTGCTCCATTTGCATCCTGACCCTCTGATACCGATCATCTACCTATACTCTGCATTCCTCTACGGCAAGACGAGTTGTTTTTCATGAAGCATTAAAGCTCCTACTATATTTAGTTTGCTTGGTCGAGGTCCCAGCTTATCTTCCATTTAGCTCAGATGGATACCCCGCTTAGACTTCTAGGGCTCAAACGACAGATGGCCTTTGTAGGGGAAATCAAAGAGGAGAGATTGAAGGACATTCTGGTTCATCTGAATCCCCTGGTTATTGGAGTTGTTATGAAAACCTTGGGGAGGGATTATATTTTAAATGAGGATGGGACTAGAGCTATTCCAGACATCACAGCGATGTTGTTAGCAATAGCTATGCATCTTGAGAAAGATAGAAATATAGTGATGAAACTCTGCAAAAAGGTCTTCAAGAAGGAAATGTTGGGCGAATTAGAGAGGGTGGTGGTCAAGATTGATGAAGAGCTTACAACTACAAAGCCTCGGGATTACGATATCCTTATCAGGATGAATAATTTGGTGCCATGATACCCCATTCTGGCTATAGAGGATCTTCAGGCTTTTGAAGCTTATAGCCCAATCAAGAGCAGGAATTTTTTCTTCCTTTTATGGCTCTTGCAGGTTAAAAAGCCTTCGCGCAACAAATAGTTTATTAATTATCTCGAAGATGAGAATATTACAATGATCTCGGACGAGGTGTCAATTCCTCCTTCAGTAAAGCCAGAGAGCTCGAGAACCATGGACCCTCAAGGGCGGGGAAGGAAAGGATGAGGCTTCTACCGCAGGGAGGCCTTTTTACATTTATGGTTCCCTTTTGTCTATCAGAGTAGTGGGCAAGGATAAGTTGGAGTGAAAGTTGGGTGTTTGTCTTGGGTTTACCCTTTCGTCACCTTTTTGACTCTCAAGAGTTTTTAGTCTAACTTTCATCTTATTTTAGACTTATATTTTAAAGACTTATGGATGCTTAGTCAATATATGCTCTAGCTTTAGTTATGATTTTCTCTCTTTAGCTCGCTGATTTCCTTTTTCATTTATGGCCTATAAGGTCTCGTCTTTGTAGAATTTAATGGTTCCTGCTTTTGGGTTTAGCTGATTATGTTTGTCAAAGCATGTGTATATATATATATTTATATATATAGTTATCTTCTTATATACAAACTTCTAATGGCAATATTTTATTCATAAGCATAGATGTTATTTCTTCTAAATGGAAGGTTTACAGTATTGGGGAGGATGACCGCCTTTGGTTTCACTTTTCTGAAAGAGATCTGTGAAGTATGGAAGGTTTCTCTCTTCTCTTTGTCTTATTTCCTGCTTTTAGTGCTTGTCTCTGTTTTGTGGGAGGCCGTCATTTTGAAATCTCTCTTTAGCGTTTTAAATTAGGTATATGTGTAAGGAGTGAGGTGATTTTTAGATCCTTTTGACGAAAGAGTATGCTCAACATGAAGCTCTTTTAACTCTTGGCTAGATATGATAAAGCTCTGCTCTCTGCTTTTATTCTCTTAAATTTATGCTTATATATATACATATATATACATATATATATATACATATACATATACATATACATATATATATATACATATATATATGTATATACATATATATGTATATGTGTATATATGTGTGTGTATATATGTGTGTGTGTGTGTATACATATATATATACATAAATTCATATATTCATATAGATATATACACATATATATACATAAATTCATATATTCTCACACACACACACACACAGATATATATATATATACATATGTATATATATATATACATATGTATACATATATACATATGTATATATATATATATACATATATATACATATGTATATATATATATGTATATATATATATATATACATATGTATATATATATACGTATATACATATATATATATATACATATGTATATATATATATGTATATACATGTATATATATGTATATATATATACATATGTATACATATACATACATACATACATACATACATACATATATATATACATATATGTATATATATATACATATGTATACATATACATACATACATATATATATATATATATATATATATATATATGTATGTATGTATATGTATACATATGTATATATATATACATATGTATACATATACATACATACATATATATATATATATATATATATATATATATATATATGTATGTATGTATATGTATACATATGTATATATATATACATATATATATATATATATATGTATGTATGTATGTAC
Source organism: Cryptomeria japonica (assembly GCF_030272615.1). Taxonomy (NCBI): domain Eukaryota; kingdom Viridiplantae; phylum Streptophyta; class Pinopsida; order Cupressales; family Cupressaceae; genus Cryptomeria; species Cryptomeria japonica. Next base: position 319,950,940 of record NC_081414.1, on the reverse strand, counting down.
ATATATATACGTATATATATGTATGTACATATATATATATTTATACACAAAAATATATATGTATAATATATGGTCATCTTCTTGTATTCGCACTTCTATTGGCAGGATTTTTTCATAAGCAAAGATGTTTTTGTCTTTTGAAAGGAAGGTTTGCCAAATTGAGAAGGATGACCGCTCCTAGTTTCACTTTTCTGAATAAGATCTGTGAAGGTTGGAAGGATTCTCTCTGTTTATTCTTTTTAGTGTTTTAAATTGGTGGACTGTCTAGAAATAATTGTCCGATTAGTCTTTTTAAAAGGTTTTGTCTCTGATTTTCATATCCATCAGCATCTCTACTAGGAGTGAGGTGATTTTTAGATCCTCCTGGCGACAGATTATAATAAAAATGTAGGCAGTATATTGGATTTGAAGTTAGTTCTTTCAATTCTAAAGCTATTGACCTTTAGCAGTTGTTTTGGTATAGGCTGGGCATTATGGATGGGGGTTTATTTATTGGCTAACATTTTTTTTAGTGATATGTTGTATGGCAGGGATGAGGGTTTCTTGCAGGTATTGTCTCGACAAGATTAAGGGTTCGATACCCTCTGAGGGAGGTTGACATTAATAATCAAATAAGAAGTTATGTTTCAAGTTGTTGTCAATTTTTTATAAAACATAATAATTTTAAGCATTCTAACATCGATCTTGGCTATAAGGTGCGATAAGGTTCTTATGCAGAACAGTGGAATGGTTTGATCCAAATCTGGCAAGATAAGAATTTAGGTTAGAGCTGTGTTTGGTCATCATTATCGAGGACATCATTATCAGGGAAGGGCCGAATCACAACGCAAAGGAAATTTTGGACGATCTTTAAGTATTCTTTCAAATAGATTAACCTGGATGTGAATTATCCAGGGATTCATGTATCTTGTTCTTTATTATTAGCTTTCTGTAGCATTACTTTTTTGATCCATTAATGGATCTGGGTTAGACCGGAGGTTTTCTTCCCTCCATTCTTTCCTACCGGTGCCCACACTAAATGGAGTTGTAATTATCATTTTTAACTAATAAAATCTCTCTGACTTCGGCCTTTTACCGATCAAAAAAAAAAAATTACTTGAAAGTATATTTTCTATCCTTAGATTAAATAATGCTTGGCGTTGTTTCTTTCTTGAACAATAACTAAGACATCGTTGTATTTATAGACCTCAATTAGATTTCTCAAAGATGCTAGAATGACAACAAACAAACAAAAACCAAAAAAAAACCTCTAAAATAAAAATTTTAGAAACTAATAGAAGGTTCCTTGTAATAAATGACCATTATCTTCAACACTACACTCATTCCCAAGATAAATATTTTCTCCAACATGATGTCACAGCAGCACACTAATAAAACGTGACTTAGTGCATAATTTTTTGTTTCACTTTAAAAAAAAAATTGAAACTCCTAACAAAAAGCACATTGATGTCGAATCATATTTGATAATGTGACCCTCAAACTGTTGAGAATGTGAAGTCCAACAGTTAAACATTGGATTAATAATCATGAATTCCTTTTCCTTTGTTTCTTCATTTCTTCCCCATCTCTTCATATTTGACATGTTAAACATTTGTATAAATTAGATGAGTCTAGATTATATATTCTCTATCAAGAAAATAGTGAATAAAGATATTGCCCTATTTTGCCATTGATTTAGGCTAGAATAGTGAACCATCTAACTAGTTCAGTTATGCATTTTTATGATTATCTTTGGTTTTAGTTTTGTTGTTTGATGTTGTTTAATCTGCTCTCAAATCTCAATATAAACCTTAGTTATAAGATGTAGAGTCATAAATTGTCACCGATCCAATTTACAGGTCTCATGTTTGTGCCCCTACTTTAGCATGTCTCCCCCTCATCTCATATATGGGTATGTTTAATGCCTTAACTCCAATTCTTATACCATATACACCTACCAAATGATTCTTTGGAGGAGTGTCCACCTCTTGGGGCCTTAATTTTGGTCCCTGGTTGAGGACTAGGGCTCTAGTCCCCCTCAATGGGGCCTAATTTTAAAAGGGAGGATATGACCTATCTCTCTAGTGAGAAATAAAATTGGTGGCTCTATATGATAGTTGGAGGTCATCATAATTAGTAAATTGACCTAGGATCCCCTATATAAAAACATTTGATCAAACATAATTTCATCCAAGCATTCTAAGTCTCTATATCCAAGCAATCAAGCATTCAACATCAAGAATTTTAAGAGATCTTCAAGGTTGTGTACTCTTCAGTCAACCTTTGTAGAGCAAAATTACATCATTAATATGCAAGCATGTGTGTGTGATTAGGGTTTTGTCATGTTCATGTCATTTCATACAACATATGTGATTACATTCAAGAAGCAAAGCATAATTATCAGTCACTGTAGATCTGAGGTACATCTTTCCATTGTTTATTTTAGTATTTGTAATATTTCAAGTTTGACTTAGGCAAATTCCTATTCCCAGCCTATTCCCCCTTCTTTCTATGTGTAGGAAGAAGGTATGGAGTTGTGATCTTCAGGATAAGCTTTATTTACAAAGACAAACAGATTCCCTTTTGGACGACAAAAAATGTAGAGGACCAATGCGACAGGTATACCGATTGTGACATTTCAGGATCTCCTTCTAAAAACAAATCCACATACACTTACATTGCTCAAATCCAAGTTTGTGGCTTGATCCAATGAGTGTAGCTCACCGTTCATGTATTTTTACTTCAATTGCAGCATATTTACCCTAATTTCAACATTTTCACAATTCAACTTAAAAGAGTGCAATCGATCCAAATCTAGTAAATCCAATAGAATTCTCAGCCCTATCTTTGTTGATTTATGGCTAGATCTATTGGGCTTACCCCTCTTTAATGTAATGATCTCTAAATCTAAATATTAGCAGTTTTCATACATCTAATTATGGAAACCCTAATATTTTCACGATTACATAAGAAAGGGACTAACCAAGTAAGCTATTGTAAAAATAGGGAGTGATTTGAAATTTTCACGTAAGATTTTGAGAACTCTAACCATTCTAGTTAGACTATTTTACACATTCACAACTCTAACCATTTTATACCAATGTTTAACATTTCAAATATGAAGAGATGGGGAAGAAATGAAGAAACAAAGGAAAGAAATGATTATTAATCAAATGTTTAACTGTTGGACTTCACCTTCTCAACACTTTGAGGGTCACATCATCAAATATGATGTGACATCAATGTGCTTTTTGTCAGATGTTTCAAAAAGTCCAAAAAAATAGTGAAAGCAAAAGTTGTACACTAAGTCATGTTTTATTAATGTGTTGATGTGACATAATGTTGGAAAAAATGTTTATTTTGGGAATGATTGCAATGTTGGAGATAATGATCATTTATTACAAGGAATCTTCTATCACTTTCTAGAATTTTCTTTTTAGAGTTTTTTTTTCTGAAAAGTCATTCTAACATCTTGGAGAAATCCATTTGAAATAGATATAAATACAATAATGTCTTAGTTATTGTTCAAGCATGAAACAACAAGAAGTAGTTATGCAAAATTAAGATACTTAACCATGTATCCTCTCCTCCATAAATATAAGAAATATGCTAACTTTTAAAGAAAATTACAACTATAACAATGGGGTCAGCAATATATTAAGTCTAGAGAATGTATGACCAGTCTTAAACCCCATACACTAAGCAATATATTAAGTTCATAGGATGTATGACCAGCCTTAAATCCCATGCACTAAGCAACATATTAAGTCTAAAGAATGTTAGTGAATTTTGAGTATTTAACACTTTTAAACTTAAAAATCAAAATTTTGCCGTTCTGACTTAAACAACTAATGATAATAAGACATAAACAACTCAATACCAAAAATAGATATTGTAATAAAAGAAAAAAAAAGAAAGAAGATGATAAAGATAAACCATGCAAAGAACATTCTTGCATTCTCCATGCCCTACAACTCCACTGAGCTTTGTTGTAAATGCCCAGACCCGATCCTGATCTTTCAACTCCACTTATGCTTGAACAGGTTGCTGTGTCGTCTTTTAAAAACACAATGGTGTCCCATCATTTAATGCGTGTCAGAAGATCCTACTCCATATATTGCGTGCTATACCCACTTGTAATTTCCAATGCTCCTTTCTGCACTAACGCCACCATATTCACATCCTCCATATATTTTGCTCCAGTAAATCCACGCTCCTTCAAATCTGTCCCAAGTTTTTGAAACATAAACTCCAACACACCACCATCCTTTAACAGGCTTATCAACACAACCAATGACAGAAAAAACAAAGATCTCTCTGTGTATCATTATCACACCGTATCCATTATAAGAGAAAAACGTGCAGAGAGTACATAGTATCCAACCATCTCCACACATACCTCACTATAAATGGCACATAATAGAAATTAAAACATACTTTACATTGATGATATCACTCTAATGATTCCAAGCAATCCTCATCTATACTTTCTAAAGAGAGATTGAGAGACTCTGATATTGTCTATCAAATCCGCTGCTCCATTTTCCTCACTAACACGATGTGATGTTTTTGCATTTTGTAAATTTCTCTTTCCATAAAAGAACCTTCATGAATTGATTTGAAATGCCAATTAGGGCAGAAGTTTTTGTTTTTGTTGACTATATTATCTGTAATTTGTTAGTCTCTTTCTATTTTTAGGGGAAGGGTATCACTAGTGTACAATTCAATTTTCCATTATTAGATTGTAAAGGAGCCTAAAAATTGATAATGAAAAGTTCATTAATGAATATCACATGTACCAATAGTGGATAATTTTGTACAAATGTCCCAGTAGTGGTGCACAAATGGGCTAATTATAGTAAAAAAATGTGATCTACTACTTAAGCATTTGTCTACTACTAGTAGAAATTTTGAGTTATCTACTATTCCTGCAAAGGTTTGTATGTATGGGACGACACTTTTATATGACCAGTTTTTGACCTTTCTACATATAACAATTTCCACAGCGTACATCATTACTAGCCAAAAGCCAGTTCCTTAGTTATAGGCAATTAAGTCATATACGAAAACAATCAACAAAAAAAAAATTGAAATCCAATATACGGATTGAGTGTTCTAGATACGTGAAGTTAGTCCCCTAGTTTCGAATAAAAGCTTGTAAACCTACCAAAAGGGTCATTGATTTTCAATAGTAGTTAGTGTTCTTATTTAGATATTGAGAATGACTTGGAAATAAAGTTTTCTTTAGGATCTTATTATAAATCTTGTTTCAATTATGTTTAGATTTTTCTTTGAAGTAACATTAAGATTAAATTTATTTTTATAAAAGGTTTAGTTCATTTATTTGTTTATTTCTTAAATTTATATTTTCATAATTTTGAGAATTTACATCATTTTATATTTATTTTGATATCTATTTTTATAAAATGTTTCAAATTCAATGATTTATCAAATGTTACAATCTTTTGTAAGGCTTGGTTCATAAATTAATTATCACGTATTTTTATTTATTTGTATTTATACCAATTTCTATTTAATCATCTAACCATTATTATTACACTCATTTTCTACTATTTGTCATAAGATTACCATTTATATGTCGCATTTCATTTTTCATGCTACTAGGATTGATCTTGTTATGCATAAGAACGAATCTTAAATTTAAACTTTTAAATTCAAATTCTACAATCTTCATTATCTCCCAATAGTAATTATAAGTCATCTTGGTATACAATTGTGTTTCATGTTACCATTTTTTAATATTTTAAAACAATGACTGAGTAATTAATTCATATGATAGTATAAGGAAAAATGAATAGAGAATACTTGGATTCTCAACAGGCTAAAAGAACCTCATTTGCATAAAATTAACCTCCATAAAAACTTGACCTTAGTAGATTCTCCCAAGGTATTTATAAATATTGCTATATTTACAATCTTATTGGTATCAAAGAGGATGAGAAATGTGGTACATTTTGTTAGTTTAGATTCACACATTAGAGTTTAAATATGTGATAATCACGATAAAAATATCATGGCACATAAGATTGAACTATAAACTAATTTTAATTATAAGTCAATTATAACACTAAAGGCTTAGAATTTTGAGATAGTGAAAAATTATTTCTAAATGACATTAGTGACACTATTCTATCATTGATTCTAAAGCTAACCACTCCAATTCCTAGCATTTATTGCCTTAAGGTTTATTGTAATTATGATTAAATCCCAACTCTTATTAATCTAAACTAATTTGTGATTATTGATTTCTTTAATTTTATTAGCCTAAATAATTTTACTTGCATTTTATGGTGAAGTCAACTTATCTTACAATATTATAATTTAGCCTTAAGTTTTATTCCTTCTATATTAAGGTTTCAAATTTGAATTTAAGGTATCAGTTTTTCACAGGGACATGTCCCCCCAGGAAAAACTTGTGTCTCGATAGGGGGACATTTCTAAGACTTGGGGACTTTGGGGAAACGTCCACCCACAACACCACCAATGTTTCCACCTCTATCAAGGACATGACCAAATCGTTTACTATATGACACATGCCATTACATACTAATTACAACATATAACTTCATGAAACTTTGTTGGTATTTCATGGGGCACTCATAGAGATGTTATATTACACATTTTTCCTTGAATATTTCAATTCGCCTCTATTTTTATATCAGCACCAACCCCACCGCTGCTCCAACATTGTCCCCATCATCCCCTCACCATCCCCAATTCTAGGCCCTTGGTCACCCAATCCTCAAAACCCTTCCCCGCATCCCCCCATCAAAAACATTCATAGAACTATAGAATTTTCTAATTATTTATCATTTATCTAAGATTTATTAAGTTTTACATCCACCCCTAATTTTTATATCATTGATATACTTACATTTTTTTATTTTATTTTTATTTTTATTTTTATTTTTTATTTTTTTTGTGTGTGTGTTTTCACACACCCACCCTTGGATTGTTGTATAACTACTACAATTTGAACCATGAAATATTTTGAGTAATCTAAGATGATGAAATATTTTTTGTAGAGTTCTCTTCATGAACATTGATTAGAATAGATTCCACCAAGCATAATCTGATTAGACTCTTATCTATATGATCCATAACATCATATTGAGTAGCAATAGTAGGATTTGAAGGTCTTAAGACATTTGCATCAACAGCATCCCACATATCTCGATCTATTAGCAAATCCTCCATCTTCAGCTTTCGCATCTCAAAAAATTACTTCAAGAAAATCACTTCACCTCTATTCTCCTTGATGAACTTTCCATCTAAAAATTCCTACAACAAGATCAAAAGTATCTTCAGCACAAGCTCCCACTCAAATCTAGATTAGTTCAAAAAACCCAACAACCCACAACAAAACCAAAGGAGATCAAGATTTGATACCACTTGTAAGAAAGTTAAGTAGTGGAACAACTTCCTACACTAACCTTGAAAGGAGTGTAATGCAAAAAACTTTACAAATCCTTACAAAAGTTATAGAAACTTAAGAAAAATAAACATAAATAGTATGCATACCACAACACAATGATTTACATGAGGAAAACCCTTTCTAGAGAAAAATATTATGTATATGCAAGGTCCAGACACCATTTTCCTAACAAACAACACAATCAAGTTGACATCAATGACAACAACATGTTACACATATTGTCAACAATCTTTATAATATGTACAAGTCAGCGACAGGGATAAAACTTAAACCAAACATGTAATAGCCCTAATCCAAAAGCCAATGCATTATACCAAGAGTGGGAACACACTAGGTGTCACCCAATATGAACTAAAATAGTCCTAAACAGCCTTCACATGCTTCCTCAAGTTGGTGCATATTATAATACTTTGGCACATCTATTAGGAACATCAACATTGTCAATGAACTAGTACTATGACAACTCTGTCAACTCTAACTTTTCCTTCTTGAGCCCCACCTCTTAAATTTGAATAGATTTGTCTTCTTATGTAGCCTTACTTATCTCACAAGTTGCAAGCCATGGAACACCACTATGGTAGAATGGATTACCAAACATCATGCGGGTAAGAGTTCAAAGTTGGGTCCCAATCTCGCGGAAGTCCGCGGGTGGGGAAAATTACCGACTAGAAACGAGCGCCTGATTTTTATAAATTGGGTGCCCATTTCGCTTCGGGCCCCCGAGCTGTGAATAAAACGGGCGCACATTTCAGAAACGTGTGTGTGTTTTGGTTCAAGCACCCGAAGCAAAACGGGCACCCGATTTGCCCGATTTGTAAAAAAAAGGTGTCGTTTTGTAAATGTATTTAAATTTTTTTTAGGCATTTTTTCCTCATTTTCACTGTTCAGAAAATGGGTAGGCGATTAGAGGAAGCACGGGTGCCCATTTTCAGCTTGCCAGCAGACCCCTCAGACCATTATTTTCCTCATTCTAGGTACCTACCTTTGTTTTTTTATATTTATTTATTTATTATTATTATTTTTCTAAAAACGTATTAATTTATTGTCATTTTTTAATTGTAGTGAGTAGGTTAAAATTTTAAAGTTCGAAAAAAAAATTTGTTTAATAGTGTAAAAAATTTATTCAATTTTATGTTTAAAATAGTTGTTTTTAAGTTTTCAAATATTGTAGAAAAAATGAAAAATAAAAAATAGTTAAAGCTTAAAACCCTAGGTAGAAAACAAAAAAAACGTAAATGAACAATAAACCCTATATATAAAACAAACGAATAATAAACCCTAGATAGAAAACAAATGAACAATAAACCCTAGAAAGAAAACAAATGAACAATAACCCTAGACAAAAAACAAATGAACAATAACCCTAGAAAAAAACCGAACAATAAACCCTAAACAGAACACAAACAATAAACTATAGATAGAAAATGAACAATAACCTTCTCTCTGTCTCTCATTACCTACTCTCTATCTCTCTCACACACACACAATCTCTCTCTCTCACATTACCTACTCTCTCTCTCTCTCTCTCTCTCTCTCTCTCTCTCTCTCTCTCTCTGTGGGAATTTTTTAGTACATCCTACGACCTCTTAAGGCATTATAGGATGCCTTAATACATCCTAGGACATCTTTTGACCCTGTAAGAAACCGAGAACTCTTTAATACATCCTACTACATTATTAGACCCATTTTCACCCCAATGCTACATATATTTAAATGTTATACATGTGTATAGTTAGATGTTTAAATGTTTAAATTTCTTTTTGATATGTTGAAATGTTACATTCTATATGTTTCTAATGTTATGTATAAATGTTTAACATGTATAAATAGAAGTTAAAATGATATCCTAAGACCCCTTAGTATAACCTAGGACCCTTTAAGATACCTAGGACCCCTTAGTATAACCTAGGACCCTTTAAGATACCTAGGACCCCTTAGTAGGACATTTTATGACATAAGATTCTTTAGACCCATTTTCACCCCAATGCTACATATATTTAAATGTTATACGTGTATAGTTAGATGTTTAAATATCAATCTCTCTCTCTCTCTCTCTCTCTCTCTCTCACACACACACACACACACACACACACACATACACACACACTCACACTCTCTCTCTCTATCTCACTCACTCTCTCTCATTACCTACTCTCTCTCTATCTCACTCACTCTCTCATTAGCTACTCTCTCTCACTCACTCACTCTCGTACACTCTCTATCTCGCTCACTCTCTCTCATTACCTACTCTCTCTCTATCCCACTCACTCTCTCTATATCTCACTCACTCTCTCTCTCTCATTAGCTACTCTCTCTCTCTCACTCACACTTTCTCTCTATCTCACTTACTCTCTCTCTCTAAACTCTCTCCTCTTTTCTCTCTCCCTCTCTCTCTCTCTATGAACTCTCTCCTCTTTTCTCTCTCTCCCTCATTATCTCTCAAATTACCTACTCTCCCTCTCTCTCTAACTCTCTTTATTTTAATTATGCGTAAAAGTTTGAATGTTAAAATTTATATTTGTAAATGTTGTATTTAATTATAATTTTTTTTGGAAGGTGAAATGCAAATTAAATAGTAATTGTAAATTTTCATGTTTGTATATACATATGTATAGTTAAATGTTTGAATGTTTAAATTTCTTTTTGATATGTTGAAATGTTACGTGTTCTATATGTTTCTAATGTTATGTATAAATGTTCTCACTCACACTCTCTCTCTATCTCGCTCACTCTCTCCATTACCTACTATATCTCTATCTCACTTACTCTCTCTCATTAGCTTCTCTCTCTCACTCACTCTCTCTCTCATTACCTACTCTCTCTCTCTCTGAACTCTCTCCTCTTTTCTCTCTCTCCCTCTCTCATTAGCTACTCTCTCTCTCTCTCTCTCTCTCTCTCTCTCTCTCTCTCTCTCTCTCTCTCTCTCTCTCTCTCTCTCTCTCTCTCTCTCTCTCTCTCTCTCACACACACACACACACACACACATTAACTCTCTCTCACTCATTATCTCTCAAATTACCTACTCTCCCTCTCTCACTAGCTCTCTTTATTTTAATCGTGTGTAAAAGTTTGAATGTTTAAATTTATATTTCTAAATGTTGTATTTAATTATAATAAAAAAATTTGGAAGGTGAAATGTAAATTAAATAGTAATTGTAAATTTTCATGTTTGTATATATATGCAGATTATATTCACATAATGGATGAGTTTGACATAGATGAGCTATTAGGTCAGATGCCACCTCCACTTACTCCTAAGGAGTTGAGGGAGAGCATGAGGAGGAATATTGCTTCCCTCTTGAGAGATATTAGTACCATTAGACATGATCCTCATCCTCCTCCACAGATAGTATGCAAGGCATTGTCCATTCTATACAGAAATTGGTTGGGGATTTGGATAGATATCGCACGTTGAGTGATTCCATGTGTGTTTATTATTTTGATGGTTTGTCTTATAAACAGGTAAATGAATTGAAAATAACAAAAAATGATTTGAAACATTATTTTGTGAACCCAAAAATGGGTGAGGAGATAGATCCAAAAAAGTCATGTATATCTATTAGATGGTGTAGGCACCCATAGATAGCTGCACACTTTTGGGAGCATTGGTGAATAGTATTTAACCATCCACCACACTCTAATCATGAGGTGCCGATGTATTTTTTGAAAAAAATATGGGCAGAATTTGAATTGGGTAAAAAACCCAATTATTTTGACATCAAATCATTTCAATGGATTGGCCGAGGCATGCTACAGGACAGACTAGGGGCCAAATTTAGTGATAGAGTTAGAAATCATGTGTGTGATGATCCCCTTGTTCCTCTTCTCACACCAGTTGCTCCTACACCCGTTCATCATCGAGCAGTTGAATCTTCTCTTTGTTCACTGACTTCCCTTTCGGGCAATTTGTTAGAGCAGTTGCACTAGGTGAGGGTTGTCCCCAACATAGCACATGTTTGCACGAGCTTCGGGGGTATATGTACAATTCCCCAGAGTGATGTTTCCCATGGAGGAGATGGTGATCCTGCCGATGCTAATGCGGCCAATGGTGGATATGATGATGTTGGTGAGGGTGTAGATGATGATGTCATCTCTTCATATGTTAATCTCTTGTGCCCAGACGATGATCATCCTATAGAGGTACAAATTTATTTATATAATTTACAGTGCAATATTAAATTCAATATATATACACATATGAACCATAACACGAGTCATTTTTTTCTGAACAGAGGAGGGTTCATACCACATCATGGAGGGAGCCCCATCATCTTACCTCCATACCTTGAGATGTTGGTGCCCCCTTTACGATATGCACTTTCATCTAAATACATTGAAGTACATTTAAAATAAACAATTAAAACTTGAATTTAATAATGCATATGATTTTTTTTTTCAGTTTTGTAGGGTGTTTTGGGTAACACTGAGGTTGGCAGTTCTTCGCGCCCTAGCCCATCGATCACTGAGGCTCAGCCTCGTATACCCCTAGTATGTTTTTTATTCATTAGTTTTGAGTGTTTATATGCTTACTAATTAATGTACAACTTTTATTCATGCCTATTTTTTGCAATTGTAGGCTTTTGGGTTGTCTAATAATGCATCACATGTATGTCCTCACCCATTAGTGACTTTGGTTCCACATCAGACACCATATGTATGCTTTTCTTCCACAAACTTATTCTCATTATATACTTTAATATTTATGTATATACAAGTTTGATTTGTGCTTTATATATGTTGTTAAGATCGACACCACTATCGCTCTTAGTATGGTTATGAGATTGAGCCAAATGCAACCATCGACATTGTCATTTGAGGTCATGATTAAAAAAATAAATTATAATTTGTCTATTGTGTATGTGTCTTTTATAGGGATTATCAAAATTGATGTAATGTTTTTTTGTACAAGACTTGACTGCAACCACTTTTTTTGTTCATGAGAGTGGACCTCCTCGTACCACTAAGGGCATTATAGAGCACGGTCATATGGTAATTTATTTTAAATGTTTATTATTTAACTACTTTATAAGTGATTTATGAAAATCATTTTAATTAAACACATATAACTTCTTCTCATGTTATCTTTTAATAATGTACAAGAGGGCGCAGGCACTGATATTGCAGACACACAAGATGGTGCATCTCAGGAGCACATCCAACAGGATGATGCATCTCTATCATCTTCGTGTGGAGTGAAGAGGACTGCAGATCAGATGCACAAGAGCTCTTAGATTATATATGTTAGAACATGTCATGTTATTATATTATGGAATTTTTATGATGACACTTGTTATGTTATCAGGACTTGTTATTATGTTTTTTCGACTTGTTATTATGTCATTTCCTTGTTATTATTTTATCAGGACTTGTTATTATGTTATCAAGACCTGTTATGTTCTTTGGTCTAGGACTTGTTATTATGTCATTTCATTGTTATTATGATATCATGACTTGTTATGTGATTATATATATCATCAGTTGTTATGTGATTTTGTGCCCTCTAGTATGAATTTTTTGCACTTTACTTGTACAAGACATTTGTGTGTCGTGTTGTCATTTTGGGCTCACACATGCATCCTAGGTAGAAAATAATCATACTAAAATTTTAACACATGCACATGATGTGACATTCTAAAACTATTAAAGACAAAGATTATATGACATGCACATATTCTCCAATATCATATTCCATTCTAGAGGCTCACACATGCACATGATATGATATTATTAAAGACATTGTAATCTTAACTAGAAGCATAGGTTGATGAAAAATATAATAGTTATGAAATTGTATAGAGATAAAATAAAATTCAATTAACTATGAGTGGAGAAAAAATTTAACCTAGAACAATGTGATAGGTAGTTTTAAATCTTGCATGTTCACATAAAGCTCATCAATTTTGTATAATAAAATAATAGAACAAACAATGCAATATAAACTCTAAAATTATTAAAAGAGATGAGAATGATAATTGAAAATGTGATAGATAAGGAATACTCAACTATTTATCGGGAATTTATTATGTGTAGAAAAATCATGACACATTGTTGACATTAAACCAAATTTGTTTTCTAATATACATATAAATTAAAGACACATATGACATATATGTAAACGCTTATGATAATGTTGTATCTATTGACGTGGATGTAATAAAACATAATTGGTTCATTCTTCTTTTCAATCTAATTTGAATAATTACCAATGACTTTTGAACTTGTCATTGAACACAAAATCTTAAATGCTAGATCTATATTGGTTTAGCATAAATAGTGATGGGAAACAATTAGCCTTTAAAATTGATATTTTTGGGAGCAATAAAATTAGAATATGAAAAGATATGATGAAGTTGTTGAATAGTTCAGTAAATGATGTAATTTAAAAAGAATATATATCCTAAATAATTGAATGGGTCATTTTTACAATTGAAATAATAATATTCAAAATGAGTACTATGGTGGACTTATAACATAGACTTGTTATCATTCATTATTATGCACTTATTTGTTCATGTAATTGACAAGATGAATTGATTTTACGAGAACTAGATTAGAGTAGGACATATTTATACATATATAAAAACAATCATCAACTTTATATTGAATGAAGTTACATCAATTGACATGAAAAAATAACTATCAACATCAAAAACTATCATCATCAATTAGTGAACATAGGGCCAATGTACATAGTTTGTTTATTTAACAAAAGTAGACAAATAAAATGTTGTTTATGAAACCAAAATTATATCAATGCATGTATGTTCTTCTAGGGGTCCTACAAAAAAAAATGAATGTTCAAATGTCATTAAAAATATATTTTTTTAAAGTAAAGTTCAATTTACACTATAAAAAGTTAAATGTTTTTTATTCAATCTAATGTACTCACCAAGTTGTATTTATGTCATCCATGTCATCAAGTTGTACTTGACATCTCAATACCAAAATTTCATTTTAAATATGTATATAACAACAATATATACGTTAAAGGGACAAAGACAAAAATTTATCATAATTTAATTGAATTCTAGGACCTTATCTTGTATTACCATATAACAACAATAAAAGAATTGCACTCACCTAGTATTACAACTTTGATTAGCCAAAAGTTGTAAAATGCACAAGTTCAATTTCATCTATGTTACATAAAGTCGTACTTGACACCTGAACACCAAATTAATTAGCTACATGTATAAGAATAAAGAAGATATATATACATATAGAAAGTTACATATAAAAAGTTCACACAATTAACACAAACATACATGCATAAATTTGATTCAACCTAATGTACCATCTACATTCTCTCTCTTTTGCAATGTGTCTATGATTGCCTCATGCTCTTCCATTGGAAGTGTCCATAATACCTTATTAGCAGGTCTCCCTTTGTATCTTTCTAATTTGATGTTTGTTGCCACCACTAAATGATAGTGTATAATCTTCTTTTTTGATTGGTAATCTTCATAAGCTGGTAAGCCATTCCTTTTTGTTAGGTATTTGCGTAGCCATGTGCCAACTACCACAACAAACCCAACTGGATACTGAAAACCATTATCATCTACTTGATGACATATCAACTTTTTCTTAGGTTCTACACATCTAGCAAGCCAATAGTCTTCTCATCATTATCCTCAAGTGCAACAACAACATACACATGTCTTAGAAAACAAAATTAAGGACATGTAGAAATAAAACCTATTAGAATTTATAATTCAAATACAATTATAAATTATATGACAATACATAAATAATATAATTTAAAGTTATAAACAAGAAATTGAATTAAATTACCAAGTTGTATGAGGTCTGAAACATGATCATAATCTTTTGATGCAAATACATGATCTGGGTCTTTATTTCTTCTAACATCTTGATATTGTCTCTCACTAGGTGTTAAGGATTTGTGTTGCCATTCTTCAACCCATTCTGTATTCTCGCATTCTTCCCATTCACCGGCAACACAAAATTGACAAAATCATGCAAGCTCCCTAGTCCATATAGTCCAAGTGTTAGATTTAGAACTCTTAAATGAATGCCATCTAGCTGACCCATTGATTGTATCACAATCATATCTTGGAAGGATATTCTTCTCATCAATTAGCCAAAAGAAATGTTTGATTGTAGAGTTTTGACTTGATCTTGTGGATAAAGTTGCACTACACCAATCCACAATTGCACTTGCATTTTTAAATTTATCTTTTTCCTTGAATTTGAGTTGCTATCTACAAAGGGCTCTCTTAACACATGCACCGACACCATCATGTTCTCCTTTCCCATGTCCAACCTCAAAAAAACTCCACATGTGTTTGATATTAGTTTGCTTATGTGTCCTACTCAACAAATAAAACATTCTAGCAATCTTGAATTGCCCTGTGCAATTATCTAACCATATTAGATGTTGTGTCATCTGAATTTCTCTCTCCCTCAAATTCTCATAAAAGGTCTTGAAGCAATATTGGACAAACTCTGATGAGTGTAATTTATTATCACTCATATAGAAATGGTACTCTCTCAAAATTTTACGATCCTCTTCTATACTATCAGGTGCATGCCTATAGACAATATGAACAAAAATTTCTACTTGCACAGAATTGTAATATTGTGATTGGACCTCATCTTGTGGTGCAAGCATGTTGTTCTCTGCAAATTCAACGACTGAAAGTATGCTACCAACAGGCAATATATTCTTACATATTCAAAACTGACCATCGAGCCATCTAGCATTTTGAGAGTGTTTAAAATATTTAGGTATGATCTTACTCTTAAATTCATTCATAAATGCAAGAACAGTGACCTTTTTAGTAATTATCGCATCGTCTTCCAACCTTTCCATCCTTCAATGGATACTCAATAGTTTTAAATATTTTTACATCAAGTAATTATTGTCCAAAATCAATTGAAATATTTTCATGCAAACATTCATCCAACAATGCAAGATTTCCACATATATCACATACACCAGAAACACATGCATTGGAAAGAAAATATTTCTCATTAGGTGGGTTGCAAAACAAACTTGATATAAACTCCTTTGTAGTTTCAAGTGGTATATTTATACCACGTTCTTGCAAATTTCCATTACTATGCAAGGTAACACATATATATCAAAATACATCATAATGGTAACGAAATTGAACACAAGTTTTGCAACAACATGTGACTCTTTCCTTGTTAAACCGAACATACCAAGGTTTACACTTTTCAAAAGACCTTTGACTAATGTTAATAGTTAACACCTTATCATCCAAAAAAAAATTGTACAATTCAGTTTGAGTCATGTCCAAAAGGTGTTTTGGATGTGGATCACGAATTTTTGACCCAACTCTTAATTTAAGCACATCTCTAGCATTAGGTGATACTTTCCTATTATCATGCCAGAATTTTTCGATCAAAGTTTTGACTTCACCAGTAAGTTTCATATCAAACCTTGGTAGTCTACCACTAAAAGTCCACAAATTGTTTGTCGGATCACTTTCAAAGTTAACTCTTCTCTTTACAGCTCTTGACAAATTTTTATGATGAATATTAAGATATCCACTTATGTTAGTCGTCATTCTTTTATCAGAAGTTGTTTTGCTTACTAAAGTTGTTGTTATTGCTTGGTGTGCCGCATTCCTATCTTTAGAATGAATTTTCTTTCTGATTGTATCAAAGGCACTAGCAATAGTCGATACAACTTGTTTTAAAGACTCGTCCTTATTCTTGTGTTTGACATAAAAGCCTAACTTCTTCATCACTTTTTGTATTTTAGTCATTTTAATTAGTTGTAACATTAATTGATATTGAAACCAAAATTTATTATTATAAATAAATTGTCTAAACAATCTATTTGCATGTGTCCTAATCTGTCTCCATGAAACCAATCAAGGAAGATTGTCTAGCACATCACTTTTAATTTGAAAATATTCATTCATTTCATTATCATTCAAACATGTTTCTTTTTCAATTGGTGTTTCCATGTCTACATCCACGTTATTGATTTTAGATGTCGGTCAATTTTCAATTTCAATTGAGGTTTCAATTTCGGTTTCAATTTTAGTTTCAATTTGAGTTTTACTTTCATTTGAGGTTTGATTTATTCAGTAACCTTCTTCTACTAAATCACCAATTTGTTCATGAGAATAAACATGGGGCTATGAAGACATACCTATATCCAATAATGGATTAGAAGATGCACCTAAATTTGGTTCTATGGTGTTTCCTTCTTTAACATTTATGGTGTCCTCAATGTTCTCATCTTCTTAAAGGATTGTTGAACTTGAAGCTCCAACATTGTTCAATTGCTTAATTCTTGCTCTTCTTTCTCATTGACATTTTGCCTCCTCTCTATTTGTTGCAATGTCTCTAGTTGTTGGAACCTTCCTTCACCTCTTTTTGCATTGATTTGATCCCATGGTTGCACCAAAATTTGAATTCGAATGGATCTCCTTGTCAAATCAATAACAAGACAAGAAAAGAGAATTATTTAACAAAAAATTCTCTCTGCATATCAAACCTATTGGATGATGATTGAATAATCATTCAATCATTGAATTTTATCCTTGTGGGTCAGTTTTTTGCCCAACGGATCTTTTAAGAAATGGGCGCTCGTTATTTAAATGAAACAGGTGCCCATTTTCAAATCGGGTACACGTTCTAAAAATGGGTGCATGTTTCGCTTTCAACAGTACAAAGCGAAATGGGCACCCATTTTTTGAATCTCAAATAACAGGTGCCCGTTTCAAAATTTGGAGCAGGAAACAACCCTCTGCCTTGGATTAAGATTCGGGTTAGGCTTGGTGGGACCAGGCCTATGCTTGGACCTCCAAAAAAATGGCTAAGGAAAAAGAATATCAGATTTCTGGCTTGGCCTAATTTTTTTAGGGCCTTCCTGATCAAATTTTTTGATGAAATGAAAAACGCATTAGATTTCTCAGTGTCTTGATTTCAAAAATGTAAAATTTATAGTGATAAGATTATTTTTACTATTTTTGCATTATTTATTAGTCAAGATTTGTACGTAAACCTAAAATACTGAGGTTCGGTAAAACTTTAATAACATTTTTGTTTTTTAGGTTTTTAGAAAATAAAATTATATGGAATCAATCTACATACGATTCTTTTAAATATCAAAAAAAAATTAAATATGAAATTTTCATCAAATTATGGTGGTCGTACACCCGATGTTTTGAAAATGTACTTTATTGTCAATTAAAAATTAACAAAATATATATATATATATAATAAAAAAATAAGCAAAAATATTCTCATCAATATTTGGTGTCTTAGGTATCGTTTCCTAGAAGGATTTGCAGAAAACCATTTATTTGTGTCAAAAAATGGTGGTCATACTCATGTGTGGTATGGTCGTGAAATGGGCATTTTGAAAAAATGGTTTTTAAACATGCATAATAAAACGCAATTTCTACCATGTGGGTATTGAAATAAATTACATATTTGAAAAGTAGACTCTAAGAACTACATTTTCAATTCCTGAAGGTTTTTCAGATTCAATCTCTAAGTGCCTCAAATTTTGACATCAATTGATAGAAATTTTGAAAAATAGGAAAAACACTTCCACTTTTTGCCCAAAAGTGGGACTCAACTTCTTGCAGCCACCCATGCCAATCCATAGATAATTTCTAAGCAGTAATCTTTACAAGCATACTACAGACACTTCTAGACCTCTATAAATAACTAAGACTAGTACATGATAATACTAATAACATTTTACAAAAGAGACATCCAACATAACTACAACGTTTTGGATAACTTGACATCAAGGGTAATATAATGATAATGTTGATAGTGATCACATTTAACATCTTTGACATCTTGCTCAACCTGGCATTCCATTCTCATGAATTGTAATTGCATTCTTCTAATTCATTTTTAATTCTTTAACATTTTCAGTTCTCTTAGAGGCTAACTCTACGTTGTGATTTTGATCTTCCATCATTTACATTCATAGTTTTTCATGCAACTATAACTTTTTTGGCATGCACACTAGACAATATGTTATTATTTTTTGAAATAAATAGGAACACTTTTGTATGGATGAACAATTTGACCCCCTTAATCTTATCCATTTTTGAAAAACTTTAGTAATTTTTAAACTAGATTTAGAGTACTACAATTCTTGTTGTCTTAGTATCTTCACATTTTGAGTGGACGAATCTCAAATTTCTCCTCCAAGTTCAAGTTTAGGTGATTTCAAAAAAAAAATTGGCCATAACCCCCATTTTGTTCACAATCTTGGTGCACTTACCCAAGAGAGTCATGCTATCTCTTATCCTAGCACTTCTCCATCCACTATCAATTCTAGCTCCTACATACACTTCCACATTTAAAGGGGCTTGTCAGTTCAATTTCTAAAAATAGTAAGTTAGGGCCTATTGATAAACCATGAAGATTTAATTTTCAAGTTAAATTGGTAAAATTAGATTGATAACAAATCTGAAATGTTGTTTGAAATAATAGGCATAAATTTTGTGATAGTTTAGTGAATATCATATTTGATTATAGGAATCTTGTTAGACGTAGAATAATTGGAAGAAGGAGTTACAAAATTGACATGAAAGCATCTTCTCCTTTTATGTGCCTGAATTGGTTCTTGAATATGTTTGTTATGTGTTTGGATTTTGGCTTGCATTTATGATTCATTTAAGGAACACTTTTGTATGAATGTACAAGTTGACCCCCTTAATCTTATCCATTTTTTAAAAACTTTAGTAATTTTAAAAGTAGATTCAGAGTACTACAATTCTTGTTGTCTTAGTATCTTGAGTTTGAGTGGACGAGTCTCAAATTTCTCCTCCAAGTTCAAATTTAGCTGATTTCAAAAACAAATTGACCACTTATAACCCCCCATTTCACTCACAGTCTTGGTGCACTTACCTAGGAAAGTCATGCTAGCTCTTATCCTAGCACTTCTCCATCCACGATTCTATCTCCTACATACACTTCCACATTTAAAGGAACTTGTTAGTTCAATTTCTAAAAATAGTAATTACTATTTATAGTAAGTTCATTTATCCAAAAATAGTAAGTTAGGGCCTATTGATAAACCACAAAGGTTTAATTTTTAAGTTAAATTGGTAAAATTTGATTGATAACAAATATGAAATGTTGTCTGAAATAGTAGGCATAACTTTTTTGATAGTTTAGTGAATATCGTATTTGATTATAGGAAGGTTGTTAGAGGTAGAAGACAAAATTCAACAAGTGGCAGTTCAAAAGAAGAATGTCAGAAGCTGGTGAATAATTGGAAAAGGGAGTTACAAAATTGACATGAAAGCATAGTCTCCTTTTATGTGCCCAAATTGGTTCTTGAATATGTTTGTTATTTATTTGGATTTTGGCTTGCATTTATGATTAATTTTAGGAACACTTTTGTATGGATGAACAATTTGAACCCCTTAATCTTATCCATTGTTGAAAAACTTTAGTAATTTTAAAAGTAGATTCAGAGTACTACAATTCTTGTTGTTTTAGTATCTTCAAATTTTGAATGGACAAGTCTCAAATTTTTCCTCCAAGTTTAAGTTTAGCTGATTTCAAAAACAATTGGCCACTTATACCCCCCATTTTGCTCACAATCTCGATGCACTTACCTAGGAGAGTTGTGCTAGCTCTTATCCTAGCACTTCTCCATCCACTATCAATTATAGCTCCTATATACACTTCAACATTTAAAGGGACTTGTCAGTTCAATTTCTAAAAATAGTAATTACTATTTATAGTAAGTTCATTTATCCAAAAAATAGTAAGTTAGGGCCTATTGATAAACCATGAAGGTTTAACTTTCAAGTTAAATTGGTAAAATTAGATTGATAACAAATATGAAATGTTGTCTAAAATAATAGGCATAAATTTTCTGACAGTTTAGTGAATATCATATTTGATTATAGGAAAGTTGTTAAAGGTAGAAGACAAAGTTCGACAAGTGGTAGTTCAAAAGAAGAATGTCAGAAGCTTGTGAATAATTGAAAAAGGAGTTACAAAATTGGCATGAAAGCATCTTCTCCTTTTATGTGCCCGAATTGGTTCTTGAATATGTTTGTTATTTATTTGGATTTTGGTTTGCATTTATGATTCATTTTATCTTCTCATTTGAACAAGCTAATGTTGTTTCCTTAAGAGTTCAGTTAACCAATGAAGGTGAATCTTTTGGGTTGCTAAACTAATAATATTTGAGGCTTATTGTAGTGGTCCAAATTGTCTACAAGGGAAATGTCATTAAATATTGTATTTGTGCTAAAAGGATTTCTAGTTGTTTAGTTTCTTTAAGTTTTGTAGGTGTTTGTAGGAGTTTGGAGTGCATAGTTTAGGATTGTGAGTTTCAATTTGTATTGTTGTTTATAAAAACATATATTACTATATTTTGAGTGTTATTCTATGTATTTTTATTGATAGGAATAAGTTTGAAGGTTTTGAATAGTATATTTGAAGTTATAGTTGTTTCCTTGTGTGTGGGGGCTCCCAATTTGGGGTTTGTTGTATGTAATTTGCAGTAAGTCTTAAAATTTAGTATTTTATGTATTTAAAATGATTTAAAATAATAGCAAGGTTTATTAAATTCTAACGAAACCCACCAATTGTGTGTGTGTGTGTGTGGAGTTTATTAACATTAAATTGTCAATTTTGTGCTTAAAAGAAATATTTGTAAGTTTTATCCCTTCTAGTGACTTGGTTTTCTCAATTATTATCAATTCTTTGAATAATATTTTATATTATATTATTCTTTGTGCAAATTACTTCATTACATATGATTTGAAGCATGAGCAAGGAAAAAAGATGATATCAAAGTAATAGTGACATATTAGTATAGCCTCACTAGCTATGACTTTAGTGAAGAACACAACACCAACATAATTTTATTAGTCTCATCTATCTTATCATTATTGAGATTTTTTTTTTTTAACTTTTATGATAAAAAGTAATTTAAAATTTATAAATATAAAAACAAATAATTAAAATTAATCTCTAATTTATTTAATTTATAAATAAATTTTATTTTATTTATACAATTTTTAATATTATTTTATTACAAAATAAAAAATCTATTTGAAATACTATTTTCATATTTAATTGAGATTTAATTCATTAAAAATAACTTATATTTAGAAAATATATTTATATATATTTAAAGTAATTAAAAATTTTGATGAAATATTTATGGATCAAATAATATATTTCCTCTCCTAGAATACTTCTACTTTGAGCTTCAATTTTAATGGTATAAATTTATTTTTAACCACTATATATTTAGAAAACTTTATTTCTTATTTCAAAGTATTTTGAAAGTAATAAATCAATTATTAATTTAGAATCTATTTTCTTGAAAAGATTTATAAAATTATTCAAAAAATGTGTAGGTAAAACCACTCCAAAACATTAAACTATGGAAAACATGAGAATTTTGTAATTTATAATAATTAGTAGGAGATTTTGAAAGAATAATGTCTTATTTATTTACTCCTTAAGGTGTTGGAGGTTACAAGGGGGACCTCCTCCCCATTCAACATTTTCAACTTAGAAGCCACTTAATCAACTCAAGTCAACATAGATGTCATTTTATGGGATTTGAACATGGATTCTCAGCATGACAACTATATGACCTTTCCATTTGAGCACAACCCCATTGACAAATGTCTTATTTGTTAAACTAGAGGCGCATACAATTTATTAGTTTAATAATATAAGAAGCTGCATGATTTATATAAAATAATTTTATAGTTTTATTTTATTGTACTTTTTCAAAATATTTTATGTGGAGACATTTCGTCCAAGTGTTACTGCAATTTGGTCGTTCCATGTATTTTTCAATTTGTATGATGTTGGTTGTAAGGATCTCTATATATCTATTGAAGAGATCATCCACTACCTTTTCTCCAAAATGATAGGAAAATAGACTTTCAAAAACTACCCTCATTTGTTTAGAAAATAATTTTCCCTTGTCATTGTCATCATATTTATCCATACTACTACTACCAATGATAAATTCAAGTCCTACAATAGTAAAAGAATCTTCTTTGTACAATTCACTTCTTAATTGATCTTCAGATACTTCATAAATTGGCATGTTGAAAGAATCTAACATTTCCTCTTCTATAATTCCCTATAATGAAAACCAATGAACAATGAATTAAAAATTAAGAATAAAATATTTTGAAAACTAAATATAAATGAACATATCTATGTTAGGATTACCACAGATACTGAGAGGGGGGGGGTGAGTTAGTATCTGACCGGTTATAAGATTTTCTTAACTTAAAACATGTAGAGCATATCAATATTGTATATCGGTAAACAATAAATAATGCAATAAACAGAGCTAATAGCAACCACATGAAAAACACACCATAACACATTAGTTTAACGAGGAAACCCGGTGTGGGAAAAACCTCAGTGGGATTTGTGACCCACAATATTCAGTTACTGGCCAATAAGATAATATTACTACTACAAGAGGGGCCTGCACATGCGGGAAGGCCGAGTGCCTAGAGCTCACTGCTCAATTACAAAATGGGAAGTCTCACTAACTTACAAAATGGATTATATAAATCCAATGTCTTGTACTGCTTCAAGATAGCATCTACATGCCAAATCCAATACCAGTTTATAGCTCTGCTTCATACATAAACCCTTAACCTATAATTCACATAATAGGTCTGCCTTATTTTGCCTATATATTTCCTTCCATCTATTACAAAATGTTTTACAATGATCTCTTATATATATGAGTCATTTTACAGCTTACCAAGTCAGCTTACAATGATTTTACAATAATTGACAAAATATATTACAAACAAAATTCATGTCGGCTTCTATGTTGGTATGCTTCCTTTCACTGTCAGTGCCAATGGTCTATGTGTTACTGTAGAGTCTGACCTTGCTAGTGTCGGTAGATTGCCTTGCCGGTGTCATAGGATTGTAAGGTTGCCATCAATGACAAAACCTTCAATAACCTACAATATCTCATTGGAGTGTGCATTTGCCAACAATCTAAGCATTAAACAAAAAAAAATTATAATAGAATTTTCAATAAGATGGAACCACATTAATAGATGAAATAATGTGTAGTATATACTTGTCCCATATAATTCTATTAACCAAATCCGATAGACCAAATCCTTGATAGAAAACCCCAAAGCTTCCAAAATGAAAGAGAGACAAGTGGACTACCTTCTATTGGCACTTGGGTGACAACCAAGCACCAGAAACATTTGCCCTCCTTCAACTACCTCTTTTGCCCATGCTTTTAAAAACCCATTGAAATCCTTTTGAAATTGTGCAAAGTAAGCATCTCCAATTTCTAGAGACCCCTGCTCATATATGTATATTCTTCCTTTGTTCCAACACTTTCTATCCTTATCTTCTATCTATGGGGATACCTATTCACATAAAATTCATACAATAGATGAATCTATACAAGATAAAAAAAAGTCAATGCATCAAATTCTGGTTCTACTAGCTTTTCTATATCAATTTTCCTTATTTTAACATCATTTAGTATCTATTCCAAATAATTTTTATCTTATCCCTTTGTTTCTAGGAGGCGGTTGAAACAAAATTATTTGCAATAGCCACTACTAAAAAGACAAATACTTGTCACTACATAACACTTGTTTTAAGATCATTTGTTATTTGTTTCAAAGAATTTATCTTATCCCTTTGTTTTAAGGAGTTGGTTGGGATGAAATTATCATTTGTAAGAACCACTACTAAAAATACAAATACTTGTCACTACTTAACACTTGTTTTAACATCATTTACTATTTATTCCAAAGAATTAAGCTTATCCATTTGTTTCTATGAGGTGATTAGAACCACAACTAAAAACACAAGTAATTGTCACTAGACAGCACTTGTTTCAACATCATTTACTAGTGGAAGAGAACCAATTGTTGTCCATATTCCAATAAGTATGCTAAAGTGGTGTGGAAGCTATATGCAGACCCTTTGAGTAAATGGGCATCCATTGTGCTTGTTAAGTATTTAAGGGGAGCTCCTAGAGAATGGATTTTTACGGCTACATCTCTCCCAAAGGGTTTTGCATTTTGAAACTTTATGGTTTCTTGCATAATGGTTATTTTACCACATCTTTCTTGGGTTGTTCATAATGGGAAAAAGGCCCGGTTTTGGGATGAAGTCTGGAATGGGCATCTCGCTTTTCAGCTATTCGGGATTGGTCCCCTTTTCCTAATATTTTATCGAATCTTTGGGGGGCTTTTGTTGCAGACTATTTTGATATTGATTCTACAGGTCCATATCTAGTAGCTAAATGGAAGGATATTCCTCCCTTGCCCATTGATAATGATCTTAGACTTGCTTTTATGGCAGAACTTCAGAATAGACCTCTTGTATTTCAAGATAAGGAGGATACCTTGGTTTGGACTAAGAGTGCCTCGAGTGCTTATTTAGTAAAAGAAGGGTATAATTCTTTGTCCCGGGATTCCTCGACCTCCCTCTCCTGGCCTACTAAACTATTTTGGCATCTGGCTTATCTTCCTAAAGAAGGGTCTTTTGCTTGGTTGGAAGTCCAGGATAAAGTTATCATTGGGATGAGATTGGATAGGCTTGGGATTACAGCGGTATTCCCTTGTGTTTTCTGTGGTTATTGTATGGAAACCATGGATCATATTTTTCTACTTTGTCCTTTTGCTCGGGAATGTTGGTACTGGCTTTTTGGGATGCTTGGTTGGTTTTCTTCTCTTAGCCCTAATCTATTGTCGCACTTCATGGCCTAGCCCTTGTTGTACTTGTCTTCTTTTTATTTATCTCTTTGGATTGTGGCACCATCTCTTGTGGTCTGGAGTCTCTGGCTAGAAAAGAATTCCAGGATTTTTAAACATAAATCTGCTACACTTGAAGAAGTTCTTGGCGAGGTTCAATCCTCCATTTGTGAGGTGGTGCTTTCTTACATCCATAAAAATTTAGATCACCTAAGGTCTTTTTCTCACTGGGATAATTGGGTAACTTGGAAATAGGGATCTTTGCGTCTAATGCCCTCTCATGGGGCTATATCTGTTGGTTTATCTTCTCTTGTTAAGTGTGGGATGGCCAAATGGAGTCCCCCCCCCCAGTTTGCCTTCAAGCTCAATTTTGATGGGGCTTCTAAGAGAAATCCAAGAAGGTCTGGTATTGGAGTGGTCATTTTTATCATTCTTCTAAGATTATCAAAGCTATGGGAAAATATATTGGTCAGAGCTCTAATAATGTAGCCGAATTTCAAGCATTATCCTTTGGTCTTGATCTCATTATTTCTTTGAATATTAAAGAAATTTTTATTGAAGGAGACTCAATGTTGGTTTTTTAGACGGTTGTTGCCAAAAAATGTATCTCTTGCCATTCACAATACTTGTTAGAGCGCATTTTTGTGCAATTGGAGTGTTTTTCCACCTTCTCTATCTCTCATTGTTATAGGGAGATCAATGTCATTGTGGATTTCTTGGCCAATAGGGTTGTTGCTGAGGGTGCGGACTTCTTAGAGGTTTTTCCTTCGGACATTCCAGCCTCTTGCATTAAGATTCTCTCTTAGCGGGAATCGGGTCTTACCTAGAAGCCTTCCTCATTTTCTATGCTGGATTTGGTTTTCTTTCGCAAGTATCAACAGTGAGGGTGTTTCTTGCCTTATGACAATATCTTTGTTGTTGGTATTTTCGGTAAGAATTTCCTCATGGAGATTGGTGGATGTGGTGGCTTCTCTTGCTGGTGTTCTATCTCTCATCTTTTTATAGAATTGTGTTGTAGTCTTCTTCCTACTCCCTGCTGGGTGTGGTTTTTCTTTCGCATGTGGCTACAAGGAGGATGTTGTCCTACCTTATGACAACATCTTTGTTGTGGGTATATTCGGTAGTATCTCCTCATTGAGCATGGAGGATGAAGTGACTACTTTTGCTTGGCCGGTACCCTATTGTTTTTGCAATTGTTTTGTGCCTCAGACTAATTTACTGTTTGGTGATTGGGTGGTAATTCTGCTTTGTCCAAAGTTTGTTCTGATCAGGTGTTTATGGTTTGGGTCTGGGTTCAATATGTTGTTGTTTTATGCTTAGTATTGGTGGTTGATTTGGGCTCATATGATGGTGTGTCTTAGATTCTTTGAGTCATTGTGTCCTGTAATAATGGCTTCTATGGTGTTCGAATTTTTGCATTATCTGGCAATCATTAACTCATGATGTGTTGAGGTGTGGGCATGGTGGTTGTTTGGCGGGGGTTTGGGTTATGAGTGGGGGTTGGTTGTGCTAGCTTCATCATTTCTTAGTCACTCAATGTCATGTTTCTTTTGTGAGTTGCTCGTTTCATGATTGGGGATGGTGTGCGAGGAGGTTGTGTATCTTCTTCATGATTATGCTTCATCACTGGTTGTTCATCATCCGCTGAGCTCTTGCATTTTCTGCTCATTTTCTTGGCTTTCTTTTCTTGTGAGCTGCCTTTTCATGATTTGGAGGGCTAATCATGTTTTTAATGTCTCTTCATTGTCTGAGATTCTTCTATTTATATTTACAGATGCTCGTAGTCCTGGTATTCATTTTTTCTTTAGCATTAGTTTTTACTAACACAAAATGCTCTGTTTTCTTTGGAGAGTAGTTGTTAAAATTGGTGGTTGGTGGATGTTTTTGAGGAACTGGAAAATGCAAATAGATTGGTGTTTCAGATGGTTTCTCATCATGCTGCTATTTCTTTGGTTGTTGTTTTGGCTTACCTTATGGCTCGGTCTTATTCTGCTTCCTCGAGGTCTTCAACATCCCTCTCTTCTTCTTATCTGGGTTGTTATATGTTTGCTCACCATTTTTGTGCTGGTAGGTTCACTTATCATAGGTTCTTTTCTAGTTGTGAGTTTCATTCTAATCAGAGGACTGGAAACATGTGTTGCTTAGATAGGATGGATCTGGGTTAAAGGCACTTGTTCTATTTTGATAAGTTCTCTTCTATATGCTGGTTAAGGCAGCTTCCTTTATATATAATGTGGATGGCTATGTAACTGGGAGGGTTTTTGGGGAGCCGATGGGCTTTTGTAATGGGTAGATAGGCCTATGTTTTCTTGAGCAATACTGAAGGTTTTCTTACTGGTTCTTTCCCTTCAGTGCTCTTTGAACCAGACATGTGTAAAAAACAAAATTATCAATATAATTTCAATGGTTTCATCCACTTTTATCAAAAAAAAAAAAAATCACATCTAACAATAGCCACCCAATTTTAGCATTTTTGGATCATAATTGATCCATTTGTGCAATTTTATTGGTACTCATAGCGCATAACTATTGAGGCATTTGTGCATAAATATTGGCAATTTTAAGTGCATGTTTATTAGAGCATCTTTAAGCATGTATCATGCGACACTTTGAAATGTGTACTTTTTGACCCTTCCATGCAGAATAGATCCCACAGTATGCATAGTTACTATCCAAAAACCAGAACAGTAATTCCTTTGTGAACATATTTTGACCGATTTCTGAAGTGAATAGTTGAGTGACAAAGAGTGCATTGGGCACCGATGAGCAACCCAGATGTGCAATACACTGTGTGTCACACTCAAATATGGTTTTCCAAGATCTAATGCTCTCTTCTAGCAACGGTTTTGCTCTCAATAATACGTTCTTCTGCATTGAAAACTAGATCCAATAGGGTGAGTCGTACATAGATAACATCAGTTAGAGAAGAAAAAATGGGTTTGGATTAGAGAAAAAAGATATCAAACCTGCAAGAAACTGAAATTTTTAGCATAGCAGGAATCTCCAGCGCCGGCATTCATTGAAAAGATCTTCTCCATCTTTTATTTGGCTTTGGAACTCTGGATTAGATAATATAAAAAAGAAATGATATGATTTCCAAAAGAAAGAACAAGCTGATATAAGAACAAATGAGATGAGAACAAGCTCATATAAGAAGAAATGAAATCAGATAGTCAAACATTTGGTTTTCCTAAACAAGTTTTGGCTTTCTCTCTCAAGATTTTGTAATGATGTTGAACAGAGATTCTTCAACAGATGCGTTATCAGTGATGAAATTGAAGTTGTTTCAAGTCTAAGACGCCGCCATGAATGGATATCAAGGAATGCTCACAATCTTGAAGGTATTGTGTCACAATAGGACGACTATCAAATGTTTTAGTATATATTATTGAGAATATTATAATTTAATTTTTAAAAGTTATGTCTCTTAATAAATTTTATTGATTATTCATTTTAGATTTTTTAACATATTTGTTAGTTGTGAATGTAGTGTCTTAAGAGTGAATTTATTATATTAATAGTGATTAATAAATGAGTTAATAATTTGTTTGTATTACAATTGTAATAAATATATAATGTAAATGTGAGATTTTGCCAAGATCAAGAGCTCAATGAAATGTACAAAATAGAGACACAATATAGGACAAGAATAAACTGTATTCTCATCAATAGAAAATGATCAATAATTATGATTACATACAATGTAGATGAGCTTGCTTATATAGGCAAGGCCAGGGATATGTGAGCACACAAACATGACATGTGGCTCAATAAGAAAAAAGGGTAGGTAAGAAATAGGTGTGGGTAGGTAGGAGAAATAATATAATAGTCCACATGAGGTGGATCACCCACTAAATGTGGAGTGTAACAACAAGATCAACACCATAAAAGGTGGAATTTCTCCTACACACACTATCCCAATGTGGCACAAACACTCAAGTGTCTCATACCCAAACTACTATGAAATGCATTTCCTAAGTAAACTTAAGTAAAGTGTAATAATATCCATGATGAATAATTATTTACACCAACACCCCCCCTTAAGTGCAACTTAGGGGAATGCACTTAAGTCTACAATGCAACTAAGGAATGCAAGATGAGTCCCGGCTACTAGGCCATGTTAGGTACCATGTACAAATGCAAATGCATGCAAACCAATGCAATGAAAACTCTCACAAAGTGGGGAAAGAGAGAAAAACCCAATGGGGAAAAAACCTCCCCCAAAAGAGAGATAAAAAACATACAAGAGAACTCTCATAGAAGAATGTGAAGGACAAAACCCCATGTGAGGAAAAAGTCCCCCCCATATGAGAGAAGAAGAGAAGCTAGGAAGCCCCCCCTCAATGTGGAATCTGCACCAATGATAGAAGCTCGATGTATGAAGAAACTGCTCCATGAACGTCGAACAACATACCTCCCCTTAGGAAGAAACAAAACCAAAGGTGTATCCATGAAGTCTCCCCAATCATGAAGGGAAGATGTATGAAGAAAACTCATGATGAAAGGAATCTCTGAAAACTGCTCAAGTGTCCCCATGTCGATGCTGAAAGATACCCCCTCCAAAGGTGGTAAACTATGCCACACTGCTGAAAAAGGCACTCTAAGATCTAGTGGAGATGGATGTAGATCATGTCCCAAAGACTCACATGTCTTCTCAAAACATAAAGAGACCTCCTCCAACTGTTGTACATAAGTATCCACAATCATGTCAACCTTGAAAGAATGATCATGTAGAAAATGAACAAGAGGGTCAGAGTGTGCCCTCGCAACAATCGAAGAAGGATCATCTTCATCAAAGAGAAGATAAATGTCATCAATGATGTCTCCCAAATCTGCAATATCTATCAAGTAATCATCCCATGAATCTGAAGCTGGAAGATAATAAATATCCTGTGGCATTGAATCACATGAAGGCAAAACTGTCGCGCTATCTGCATCATCAGGTGCAATAGGTGATGTGATATCAATATGAGGAGATGAAATACAAGACTCAAGAACGGGGTCACATGTGAGAATCCCCATGTTCAAGTGCCCAAAGTTCTCCTCAAAATCTGAACCATCACAAGAAGTGTGATCATCATGTGTAGAATCATCAAATGTGAAATCATCATCGTCAACAAAATTTGAAAAGGAGTATAACTGAGATGCATGATCAACCACCCCAGTCGCAATGATACCTCTAGTCTCCAAGTCTCTAATGAAAACTGAGTCAAGTGTGAACTCCACAACTCTCTTAGTTGCGCCATGTGTGATTTGATAGATAGAAAGGAGATTGTTTGTCAAGTGGGGTACACACAACACATTATTGAAGGAGTTATCCCCAATGTCAATAGATCCTTTCCCAATCACATCCATGTATGTATGATTGCCCATCAAAATCTGTGGCATGGTGTAAGGCTCAAATGTAGAGAACATAGACTGAGAAGATGCCATATGATGAGAAGCCCCTGAATCTAGAAGCCATCTCTCTGAATCATGACTGATAGTAGCACATAGAGATTTTCCTTTTCTTGTTCCAAAAGAGTGAGTCTTTCCACTTGTAGAAGCCATGAATGCTTGCCCTTCTCCTTTTGAATGTGAGGAAGTGGAAGTTGATGAATCATCCTTCTTGTAGACTTTAGGTAAATCAATGTTATGCTTTTTGATGATATGTGTGAGTTCATCAATCTTCTTAGAATGGCAATGATGCTCCTCATGACCAATCTTTTTACAATAAGCACAAGTAGGTCTCTCCCTCTTTGGTGAATTATCTCTCTTGGAAGAGGATGAATCTCCTTGTTGTGGAGAAGATGGTGCTTTTTCTTTAGGCTTTGATTGCCATTTCTTCTTGTTTGAGTTGTCCTTTCCTTGATTTCCTTTGTTCCCTTGATTTGCCACTAATGCTTGAGACTTAGAAGCCTTAAGAATGCCCATGTTTATCAACTTAGTTTGTTCCATCATCAACATTTCATTGAAAGCATCAAATGTAGGCATTTTGTAGCTTGAACCCATTGTCATCCTATGGGTTTGGAAACTAGAAACAAATGTTGCATATTCTTGTGGAAGCTTGCCTATCAAGTTGAATATCAATTGAGTATCCTTCTTATCAATGCCACAATCTTTGAGTTGTGCCCTCAACTCATTTGCCTTAGTGACATAATCTTGTATAGTATCAAAGTTCTTGGGATCTAACATGGTGAGATCACTATCAATTTGATATCCCCTAATCTCATCAACTTGACCATACAAGTCTTGAAACTTTTGCCAAGCATCCTTGATTAGAGTACATTTCTCAATATGAAAAATGAGATCCTTTGATACATACTTTCTTAAGGTACCAATTGCCATGATATTTTTAGTGAGCCAATCCAAGTGACCAACTAGATCAACCTTAGGATCAGCGGGAGCAACAATAGTTCCATCAATGTAATGAGTGAGTCCTTTTTCCATAAGTTTACTCCATGCATCAATTTTCCAAGTAGCATAATTATGAGGAGTTAAGAGAGGAAACTTAGAAGAACTCATAGCAGCAAAAAGGAAGGAACACAAGAGCACAAAAGAAAAAGAGACACCCCCCCAAATTCACTCAATCAAAGTACCCCCCCCCCAAAGTGATGATTTTGGCACTTTATACTTAGTGCGATTACAATGAGCCACTTGCAAAACAAGGCAAATTGGACTTATGATGCAAATTTTACAACTTCTCAAATGAGATACAAGAGACTTCAATCAATAGTGCAATGAATCTAACTGAGATTCAAGCAAATATACAAGTACCAAGAGAGCCAAAAATGGCCAAAATCTAAAAGTACAATTTCTACTTACAATGACATCAATCTGATAGCATCATGTGAAAGTAGACGAAAAAATACGCACTTTCAAAAAAAATAGCACCTGAAAAGGAGGTCGTATGACCCCAAACGAAGCCTCTGAAGTTGCAAAAACTGGGATTACTCAGGTACAGTCACCAAAAACTGAATTTTCTGAAAAAACAGTGCATCAAAATCAAAAAATTTCTTCACCACTACGGAGAGCATGAAATTCTAGCCCATTTCAAAAAAAATTGCTCGAAAAAAGGAGCAAAAATGAGCAAAATATGGCCATTTGAAGTTGAACTGCAAAATAAAGAATGCAAATGAGAGGGGCCTGCAAAATGTTTGAAAAATGTTGATGTGGCGCTGATGTCAACAAGTCACTGTGTTAAATTTGACGGCCGTATGACCATCGTAAAACTTCGCCTCCCTGCTGACTGGGCGTCCGTATTGTACGGACTGGTGACTGTGCAGGCCATACCATACGGATTTGCTGACTGGGAGCTCTTCGTGGTAGATGAGGTGGCGTATGACTATGTGTACGGGTTGTATGGTTTAGCCCGCAGGCCAGTGGCCGCCTGCCACGTGGCGGATGCAGGTTCGCCTGTCTGGGTGGTTGCCGGCGAAGGATGGTGTAACCGGTGGCGTGGACAGGACGATCGTCGGAGAGGAGAAGACCGGCAGTCAGGTGCCGAGGGGGCCGGCGGCAGATAGAGCGGTCGGCGGGAGATGCAGAGTGGCCAGTGGGAGTGGCCGGCGGGGACCTGCGAGCGCACGACACAGACGGCGGCGGGGAGATCAGCAGGTATGGGCGGCGTCGGGGAGATCAGCGGGGACCTGCGGGAGTTCAGCGGCGGGTACAGGTGTGTCATCCGGAGCAGGAACAGAGCTGCAGGCGGCACTGTCAGGTGCTACAGACCTGCAGACGCGGTACAGGGGTCACGGGGGGGGGTCTGTGTACCCCCCAAGAAAAGCACTTTTTTTTTAATTTTTTTTTTAATTTTTTCTTTTTTATTTTTCAATTTTTCCGAAAAAAAATTTTGATGATTTTTTTTTTCGAATTTTGTTTTCGGAAAATATAAAAAAATTTCGAAATTCATACAATATTAGCAAAACTGGCGAAAAAAAATTTCTCACCAAAATAGGTCGACTTTATAACCAAAATTCATGGAAACGGCCTTCTGGACGCAATGGCGGGGTCGGATCTAGTCTAGGATGCCTCCAAAAGATGCTGCTCCTCAGATCTACCTCTTGACGTCGCAATAATGCCTCTTCAAGACGAATCAATGAAGCCCCAATAGCTCTGATACCATGTGAGATTTTGTCAAGATCAAGAGCTCAATGAAATGTACAAAATAGAGACACAATATAGGACAAGAATAAATTGTATTCTCATCAATAGAAAATGATCAATAATTATGATTACATACACTGTAGATGAGCTTGCTTATATAGGCAAGGCTAGGGATATGTGAGCACACAAACATGACATGTGGCTCAATAAGAAACAAGGTTAGGTAGGAAATAAGTGTGGGTAGATAGGAGAAATAATATAATAGTCCACATGAGGTGGATCACCCACTGAATGTGGAGTGTAACAACAAGATCAACACCATAAAAGGTGGAATTTCTCCTACACACACTATCCCAATGTGGCACAAACACCCAAGTGTCTCATACCCAAACTACTATGAAATGCATTTCCTAAGTAAACTTAAGTAAAGTGTAATAATATCCATGATGAATAATTATTTACACCAACAGTAAAGCATACTCACACAGTTTGATGTAATTTAACAAAATAACATCAAAATTAATGCATAAGGCAAAATTACCCAATACAAAACTACACAAATTTTATCAATTCAAACATAAAGTTAAATCAGCAAAACACTAAACAATCATGAGACAAGCTAATCATGTTGATATATAGTGAAGATGGAGTTACTCCTATATTATAAATAAAGTTCAAGAACCTGAAATGTTGTTCGAACAAAAAGACGAGATTATAAAGGAACAATTACAAGGACATAAGAAATGAATCACAAGCCTACAAACATCCTTTGATTCCTAAACAATTATGAAAACATACACACCTATGTCTAATGAATGAATCCACAACAAGCATGCATTCTTGAAAACTTTCTATAAGTGGTTAATCACAAGTGAGAGATGACAACTCTCCTAGGTCTCATTAGAAACCAACCAAATGTATCATGAGCAGTGGTATTTTTAGTGGCTAGTATTCACCAATTGGCTATTTTTTAAAATTTGGGAATCAAAATTTGGCTAATAAGTTCAACTTTTAAGGTGACCCGAATCGCCACATTTTTACAAATTTTTATTTTAGTGTTATTTAAATCACCAAAGAATTTATTTTATTAATTTTTTTTTCTCAAAGATTCGCCACAATATTCAATACATGATTGGATAGGATTCACCAACATTTTATAATTAATTGTAGGAATCTAAATTAATTTGCCAATAATATATCATAATTATTAGTTACTTTAGGGTTATATAAACAATCTTTATGTATCGGTAACGAGCCTATCTCGTCTTTTATCTAATCAAAACAATCTTTAGTTGCCACCAATGATTTAAAATATAATCTAATGACGAGGTAAATTGGACCTACAAGTTGTAATGCTTGTGGAGGTTGAAATTGCTTTTGAATTGTTGACCTCAATGAAAATCAATGGTCTAAAAGCAGTTTTTTGCCCGATGAGTATTATATATTGTTGGTACATTTTATCTCACAAAATACAAAGAGGGCTAAATTATTTTAAATTAATTGTAGAAACTAAATAAAGTATAGTCTACCCCCTAAACTCATTAATGATTTCAACCTTCAGGCCTCTACTTCTCTATAAAAAATCTTTTTTTTAAATGAAAGTATTTGCAATAGTAATTAATGCATACTCTTATTATTTTCCAAGATCCCCAATAATTTCTACCAAAAAAAATTGATATAAAAAACTCGCCAATAAAATTAATATTTTTCTTTTAAAAAAGGAAAGATTCGCCACTAAAAATTATTATTTTTTCCTTAAAAAATTAAATATTCACCAAGATCTTATACAATTTTTTGAGAGAGGGTTTCTTAAAGTTATCACTGATCATGAGTTGGAAAAACAATTGTAAGAACATGAAATTGCAAAAAATCCAAGATGGCTGGAAAGAACATTATAGACCCTAATGTTGAGCTCTCTTTCGGGTCTGTTTATAATAGAAAATAGTACTACTACTCATTTATGTATGATTAACCCATTTCCTAGAAACATGATCACCCCTTTTCAATAGGATTACACATTGCAATTGTAGAATCACTCCTAATAGAAAAAGAGATGATAATGAATAAGGAACAAACCACTTTTATGAGCTAGTGCTTTCTTTACTTCAAGGTCATTCTTGAAAAAAGTATAAAGTTCCAAAAATGGTTATAAATATCAATCCACCTATAGGAATATGGTTGAAATATTTGTACAAACATACCAAGGAAAAATGATCAAACCACACATGTTACCTATCAATGCAAGGCAAATAACTTAAACATAAGATAACTAAAAATATCTCTATAAACAAGATTGTACAAAAAATATCCTTCAACACTAAATCAAATTGACACTAAGCATTATAAACAATGCATAAAATCCACTTTATCTATACTTACAAAATTTAAGTGTAAATTTTCTCCATTTACAAAGTTACATGCCTAGTTTACCATCTGACAAGAACATAGTTAGGAGAATTTGATTTCATTAATAACTTCCTATTTAATGACTAAATCAAGTAATTATATTTCTTCTAATTAAGAGTAAATTTAAATTTTCAATGCATGAGAAGAAGGATTTCAAAAATGCAACAATGGCCTACTAATTTATTCATAACTCTTGTTGGTTCCCAAATCAACAAATCCTAAACCCTAGAGGATTAGCCACTTTCTCATCAAGAAGTTTAAGGTAGGACTTGGCCAACAAACAATATTTAGTCTCAAGACTGTAATCTTCTACACTTCTAGCTCTGCAGGACCAAGGTGCGTGTACCTCAACAATGCCTAAATAAACTATTTCAACGCACACATGGACATTGTTGTATGGCAGGTTTCCCAATGAAAAATTAAAAAAAGAAAGATTATGAGCTCTAGACTTTGGTTGCAATCCTGGTTTTAAACCTTCTCTCGGTTATTGGGACAAGTTTATACACTAACACTAACTCTACACCTACTACAAACAGAAATGGAAATGATATATTCATATATTGTGGTTCTAAGACATATTCAGAAAACAAGACCAGTGCCTATCCAACATAAAATAGAGTCCAAGTACAAGTGAACAAGAAACAAACATGAAATGCTTATCAGTGAGCGCCCTTAACCCAACATTTGATGCCTTCCCTACAATGTTGCATGAAAAAAATTGGAATCATTCTTATAATCACATTCAATATGCACATTGTAGTAACTTGAAATAGACTTTAACCCTTTTATGAAAAGAGACCTATTTCAATGATTGCACATTCTTCATTGAAGAAGATGAACAGTTGCATCCTTAACACAAAAATTCATACAATGCACACAAAAAATGGAGACAACTCAAAAATCATTTCATTTTAGAAATACATTTCTTTGCATTTTCAAAGTGCACTTGGGTGTGTGCACCAAGATGGTATGCAAAAAAGTGGACACACACCAAAAAAAACTTGAAAAAACAACAACCGCGTTCGCAGTTTTAAATTTCAAAATACCCCATACACGGTTAGGTTTGTTGTGGCCGAGCCTAAAGGGCCAAAACCGCATACGGGGTCCTTTAGGAAATAAGACCGAGTACACGGTCCTTTAGGAACTAGGACCCCGTACACGGTCTTGGTTCCTAAAGGACCACATACGCGGTCCCTACTAATAAATTATTATTTTTAACTGTCAAATGTAACTTTTTACCCCATGGCTGAGAGCAAGTTTGGGCATGTTTTACCCTCAAAAATGTGCACGGGCTCCATTTCTTCACACCCAATTGCCATGGAAAGAGGTTAGTTGTGCATTTTTTTTGTTTTTCTTGCACATTTGATAAATTTTATTTACGGTTTCAATTTAAATTCGTTGATTTTGATTAGTTTTTTTTAATTATTGGTTACCAATATCAGATTCTAAAAATCCAGAACCACAACAAGATGCACCTCAAAACCCACAACAAAACCCACAGCGAAACCCTCAAGATACACCTCCAGCTCCTCCTTTAGACTGTACAGTAGCTACATAGTAATGCAAAAAGGTTTCTCATATATTGGTGTACCAATGTGTAGATGAAGAATCTTTTTTGGAATAGGTGGTGGGTGGTCTTTGACAAACCACCTTGTAATAATTTTGAGGTTCCATTATATTTTTTGAGGAAAGTGTATTGTGAGTTTGTCCAATGAGCAGCCTAATTATTTTGATATGAGAGAGTTCCATGGTAGAGGTGGTGGCTCTGCCCAAGATAGACCTGGAGCATGTAGGTTATTAGATCCATAGAGTTTTTGTCCCCTAGCACCCATACCCAAGGTGCATGGGATGGTCCCAAAAGCCCTGAAAGAGTCAATGAAGATACAAACTCTTCAGGCAGCCACAACATTGACTAATGTGATCATCCAGCATGGGACACAGTTAGCACACCCTCTTGGCTCAGATGATGATCCATTAGATGAGATAATTGGCCCTAGTCAGTCCATTGAGCATGTGTGTCCCACTTGCTCGGGCATATGAACAAGGATGGATGTCAAGGCTAGTGCATATGGTTCCACATCCCATCTATGCATGATTTGCGGGAGCAAATATCAGACCCGCACGACTGAGGATATGGCGCTAATGGATGAATTGATGGACATGTTGTTTTCTAGTCAGTCGCAGACACAGGTATCTTGATTTGAATTCATAACATTTTATTTATCAGTCACTTAAAATTTGTAATTGTAAATGAATTTTCATTTATATATTGATTTAAATTGATACAAATAATATGCATTTCAGGATGCAGCAATGGGTGTTAATACACCATCTGATATTTCTCCCGCAGTTATTGCAGCTGCAACTTCAATGCCTAAGGTATAAATTTTGTAACATGTTAAAATAGAATAGTACTTTGAATTGAAAAAAAATTATAATATATACTAACTCTCTTTAATGCTTGACAATTTTTTGTTTTGTAGGTGTTGACAGGGGACCAAATGTCCCACATTGATGATGACATGCTCTCAGCGATCGATTTTGGCCTACAAATCTATGCAATATCATATTTTGTACACCTTATTTTATGTATTCTTTTGATGGAATATGCAATTCATTTAATTTTAGATTTGTTAAATTATGTTTAATATTATCTACTAATATCTCTTGTGTTAATTTTGTTTGTTTTAGGGTACCCCCTCTATGTCTAGGCCTCATCCTCAGTGAAAAATCCTCGATGATGCCTAAACATGGGAAGAAGGTAATTGAACACATTTTTAATTGTACAATTGTTTGAAAAGGTTGAAATTGTCTTAGTTGGAATTTGTAGATTGATTAGTGTTTTTGTTTGTTTTATATACAGCGGCCATTGGGCTTTGTAGATTTGTTGAATGCACTTGATACGCCCGAGGATCGAGAGAGGGTAGAGGTATGTGTCTCTACTTTATTTTCTTGATTTGATGATTATATTCACGTGTACATGTGAAATTTTGATAAATTATAATCTTATCATTTTTCATATAGGAAATATCCATAGCCACTTCATTAATGGTGAGCCCTCCTCTGTGTATTGGACAAGCATCTCGAGCTCCAATACACTTATGTTTTATTTATTGTATTAATTGTATTTAACCTACAATACTTATCATTATATTAATTATATTTAATCTTTAATTATTTTTCGTATAGGTAATAGCCACAACTGCTCCATCAATGGTGAGCACTCCTCAGACTACTAGAGAAGCATATGAGGCTTCGGTACACTTTTGTTCTCTATATTGTAGATTTTTAGTGTTGTTGATCTATATATGTCTGTACATTATATTAATTGTATTTAATCTACAATAGGCTCCTACGTGGTTCAGCTATAACTTGGATCCTTTCAAGTTTGTGTTCAAGAAAACTCCTAAGACTAACAAGGAGAAGAGAAAGAAGACAATAGATCCTAGATCAGTAGATGAGGTAATCTACATTTTAATTGCAAATAAACTATGGTTAAATGCATATTTATGTTGATAATTGTGAACTATTTTCTACAAAAGGATTCTAACTTGTCTTTTGAATTATGGTTGTGCAACCATCTACAGAGCCACGTATTGCATCAAAGACGCTCGATTTTGATGATCCACCACAAGTATAGGATCATATAGTGTTAGTTGTGGTCATTGAATGACCAATACATGTAGATATATTCTACATTTTTATTGTATATCGATTTGGAAATGGCATATGCCACATTTTTGTAAAACTTGTATTGACTTGGCATATATGCCTTTTTTGATATATATAAATGTTGATATTCGATCCAATAAATGTGTATTGTGTTCATCATTACGCATTTCATTGATATTGATAGGCATATTCGATACATACGAAATTTGTTCATTGTGTTGCTTACTATGCATTTTGATATATATAAATGATTATTTATAAGCAATTTGTTCGGTGTATTTGGTGGTTGCCCTTTTATAAAGTAAAAAGAATATTTGCCTATGTAATCAACAATATGAATATAAACAACAAAAATCTTGTTAGGCCCAATATGGAAAGTTGATGTACTGAGAGGGGAGGGGTGAATCAGTACTCCAAAACTTTTCTTTGATAATAACCTTACTGTTATGCATAAACAGAATAGTGCAGTAACATAAAATAAAACTAAAATCAACAGATAACAATCATACATGATTCACTCCATAACACATATATTTTGGTCACGCAGAAACTCTTGGTTAGAGAGAAAAATTGCAGTGGGGATGGCACCCACAACTTCACTACTGCAATAATAAAGAATTCTCGGTTAGAGCTACATTTAGCTATTTCTGATAGCTTACCCTGTTAGGAGTATCAAGATCAGTTAGATCTACCTTACTAAAGGATTTTACAACATTATATAAATGTTGCACCTGGTTAAAGGATTTACAATTTATAGACTTGGTTAGAGTCTTTTACCCTATTAAAGGTTTCTCTTACAACTTCAAATTTTACAATAAAATCATTACAAATGTCTGCAACTTTACATCTGAAATGCTAAAGCAGATTCTATGTGCTCTGAATAAGATTACCTAGCTTGTAGCATACCTTGGTAACCCATAATGAAACTCGGTAAACCCTTCTGTTTACTCTATTCTTCGACTGTTCACTGATAACCTTCTCGATGACCTCTCTGTGTCTCTGTAATAGTCTTCCTTCATGCATACACACACACATTCCCATTTTCTAACCCTAGAATCATGCTATATAAATAGATCTCTTACAACGGTGATTTAATTCATTGGTTCGATCTTACAAAAAGATTCTTCGAATGAATGACTAAACAAAATATCTCATTGGTTAGATTGACCTTATAATCATACACAATCTCCTAATGCAATTTTCAATGCAAAAATGGTTAGATGTGCCTCAATCTTGTAACATGTTTTCCTGTGCATGTCCAGGTTCAATGTATCTAGTAAAACATTTCACTCGATGAATATCAACTCGGTGAGTTAACTTTACCACTCGGTAGCCATGAAACTTTACTTAGTAAACAGCTCAGTGAATACTGCGTTTTGTGATTGCTTTCTTCTGTAACCGACTAGACTGTTCATATCGACTTCTCTGTGTGTACCAACTGCATGATTCAGTAATACTAACTGACTAGAATATAGTATGACTTTGGATATGAAACTAATGGCAATTTGATAAGTAGTAACAATCTCCCCTTTTGACATTAGTTGAGATGTTGGACAAAAACTACTTACAAAGTCATAACTCAAAAACTATATACTTGACAATATATACAATAGTCAAAAAAAAAGTATATGCAGATATACTCCCCTTATCATTATTCTGTATATAACTCTGAATTTTGCATGTTCAGTTATGTTTTGTACTTGTGTGCTCTGAATGCTCTGTATATTTTGCTCGGTATACTCTCCTTGTATACAATACTCAAAATTGTGTTAACAAAACTGTATTACTCTCCAAATGTAGAATTACTCCCCCTTTGTTGGGCTTTCCTCTTTGTAGTATCATAATATTACTCCCCCTTTCTGACAAACATTAAAAACTTAATTTCCATCCGAAGGCGGTAACTGATCAAAAATAGTCTTATACTTGGTCTGGGCATCGGTGAGGGCGACTGAGAGTGAGTCCTTGACACTTTCCATTAATGAGTTTTATGCTTGAATATCAGATAATAGTGATATCAAGCCATCAAGAGTGCTTCCCTCTTGTGTAGTTGATAAGCGTGTAGCTCGGTTGAGTTGTTCCTGTACTGATGAGAGATGAGGAAGGAATAATGTTTGAAGGGTCATTATATCCATCCTGATTTTATGCTCTTCATTCCTCAGTTCTAACTGTTGAGCCATGAGTTGTTGTAGCTTTTTGTAAAAGTTTTGAACTGAATTAGGCTCAGTGGTCAACTTAGATGAGAGATCGGTGATCTCTTTCTCAATTGCATCAGTTTTATTTTTGATATCTTTAATAAATAAAGAAAATGTACACAATTTCTGGAATAAATAAAGAATGTGCTTGAGTTGAGGGGACGACTCAGCAATGAATTTGACAAGTTTTACCTTGCCAATAGCAATTGATTTTTGTACTTCCTCTATCATTTTTTATGTAAGCTCTTTATCCTTGAGCTTGCTTAAGTACTCAAATGCATCAACTCCAGATGTTTCAATCTAATTGAAGAGTTCATCCAACTGAATATGGATGGCTGCATCGGTTGACATTGTTGCTGATGGTAGCATTTCTGTTAGTAGTGTCCTAACCTTCTGAAGTACTTTATTCTTTTTTTGTATGGCCAGTTGCTTCTCCTATTCGGCCTTTGCTTTGCATAGTTCACCAAATTCAGTGAGTGCTTTCCCTTTCAATTTGGAAATGTCTACATTGGGCAACACGATCGGTTTAGATAAGTCAAATTTAAAACCATACTTCCTCACCTTCTTTTCTTTTCCTTTGGTCTACGGCACTAAGACAAGTGCTTGTGAGGCTTGCTAACCCTCGGTAGGTTTCTTGGTAGATGCAACACTTTGGTCTGTTCCTGTAGCCGTTGCAGTGTCTTTGGGTGGCTCGGTGCTAGGGGTCTCAATTGTAATAGTTGCAGTGCTTGTCTATGCTTGAGACATCTGATCTTTGGTTGTATCACCTGCAGCTTCAGATTTGTTGCCTTCAGTAGCTTGCTCGGTGTCCTTGGGAGCTTTGGTTGAGACTGGTGGCTTCACCAGTGGATAAGGTTGAACTTGTTCTAAGAAAGATTCACTAGAGACAAGTTTTGCATAAGTGGTGCCTTCAATCATTTCCTGCTCTGGTGCTACTTCATCCATTACATCTTCATCAATTTGTATAGTGTCAACCGGGTCTGGACCTTTCTCAGTGACATCTGGATCTTGCTCAGTGACATCAACAATTTCAATTTGAGATTGTTCACCGACATCCTTTTGTTTGAAGATCTTCTGCCACTTGGCTTTAGTCTCATTCTCCACATCAATGTATAACCCATTCATCAATTTTAAGGCTCTTTGTTTCACAAGAAATTTAGAATTGTATGTGGACAAATGCTCCTTGATTTCAGCTATGGACATGTCAGGAAATAGATGGACTAGACTTCTTTCTCTTATTTGTCTCTCTGAATCCATTACATATTTCCATCTATTATCAATGTGTGAGTAGAGTTCACTCGGAAGTGACTTTGCTAGTTCTAATGGTGCTAACCGAAACTTCAGAAGTGTACATATGACAGCTTCTTCAATCTATCATTTCTCATCATTATTCCTAGTCTCATACTTAACATATCTGAATCCTGCAAATCCACCATATTCTTTAAGATTGGCACAAAAAAATTCAACACTGTGAATGTTTACCTTTTTGCTTTTCACAATCTAGAATTTGTTTGCATCATCAGACTCTGTATCACTCGACTCTTTTGCCAAAATGAGTCGACGAGTAGATTTCTTATAAGTTTTGGTTACCTTAGGAGTGGCAACAGTCTTTTGTTTCTTACTCAGTGATGCAGTTGATGCTCTGGTGTTGGGTCTCTTTGTTAGTGGAGTCGGTAGGGCCTTTGTGATGTCATGTTTCTTTCTTTTCAGAACTTTACCCTTTGGCAACTCTGTGCTTAATGCTATTGCAGCCTCCTATGCTTCTGATTCCTCTTAAGTAATGGCAAGATTGCCTTTGACAGGTGTAGAGGAGGATTCTTCTCCGAATTTCTCAGATAAAGCCTTTATCATCTTTGTAGCTTTTCTTGTAGCCTTAGGAACTACAATGCTCATTTTTACTTTCTCATTCACCTCTTCATAGGTTCCATACCTTAGTTCAGTTGCATGCCTTGGCAGTGAT
Source organism: Cryptomeria japonica (assembly GCF_030272615.1). Taxonomy (NCBI): domain Eukaryota; kingdom Viridiplantae; phylum Streptophyta; class Pinopsida; order Cupressales; family Cupressaceae; genus Cryptomeria; species Cryptomeria japonica. Next base: position 319,906,474 of record NC_081414.1, on the reverse strand, counting down.
AGATAGGCATCAATTTGTTGTTTTGTAATATCATAATCAATCTCATAACCCATTGGTTGCAATGATTGAGTCCTCGGTTCAACAACATTTACATAGCAATAATCAGTGTCGACTTCAAAACATATATTGTCCTTGTATTTTTTGACCAGCTGTGGTGGGATCTTGTACCTGTTGTTCATTTTCTCTTGGAATTTGCTGAAGTAATCATCCATGATATCATTAAAGTTATATCCTAACTTCTTGATGTAGTCATTGATCTGATGGGTGATAGGTAGATGTAGCTCCCATACTACTTTACCGACTGAGGGAAAGAACTTCTCAAAATAGAAAAACATACATACAAGTAGTGAACCGAACTTTAGTGTGTTTGTCGAGTTGTTCTTCTTCGGCTTCCTTATTGTGTTTGGGTTCTCAAACAAGATCTTTAGTAGCACTTCACATAAGTCTACTTTCATTCCCTTCTTAACTATTTTGTAGGTCAGGTCCACTGCAACACATGGTACACTGTTTTCCCTTACAGATTGGAAGAAACAGTAACCAATAACTCTGATTGCAAATTTTAGTTCAGCATCAGTGACATTATTCAATTTCAGTCCTCGATAATCAGATTCTACTCCGGTTAGACTAATTAGCTCCTTTTGTGATATCATTTTCTATGCACGAGCATGATTGTGGATGGGATATCCGGTGATCAGGTGAATGACTTCCTTCATGATCTTGAACAGTTTCTCTTGTAGCCACATGAAATCATCATGTACTCTGCTCAATACAAACTTAACCCACTAGGGTTTGAACACGCAGGGATAGACTAGGGCTTCAGTTAATCCCTTGATTTTGATATGCTCAAATTTTCTATCCAGTTTGCCATCAATGCACAGTTCATCATATGTGTCACTAATCTCTACATGACCGAGTTCCTCAACACAGCATTTCGTAAAGAATCTGACATCTTCCACTAACAAGACTCGATCTGGGATGAGTGAAAATGCAGTTTTATCATCCGGTTCTGAGGCAACTTTAGGAGTTAGAGAATATTTCAGTGAGGGCTTCTCCACATTATGGACAACTACAGGGTCTTGGATCTTGGGCGCCATGGTAGATTTCAGGTAAGATTTGACAAGTTATCCTTAGGGTTTACAAACGACTGATGCTTCACACTCAATAGACAATAGCAATTTGACTAGATCGAAAACCAGCTTAACAGTGTGAATAGATTGATGTAAATACCTTGAAATTCTCTCTAAATGAAGTTTGATCACTTTGATTCACTCTGCTCTGCTTCTCGAAAACTTGGGTGAATGAAAATGACCGCAAAAACACTTTTAAGTACTCGAAAATACCTTATCGGGCTCCGTGCAAGTTAGGTCAAGATAGTAAATGCACTCAGTTCACCTTTTACCGATTTACTCTTTTCTTTGTTTTCACCGAGTACCCAACTTTGCTTTATTAACTGAATTGATAGGTTTCCTATATACACCGACTTGATAGGTTTCCTGTATAGTATATAAACTGACTAATTGCATCTTAACTATGCAGATTTTGAATTTTGTACATAATAGAATAGGGACTGTTATGATTTAACTTTTAAAGAATGCAGTCCCTTCAGACCTTTCCTTGACTAATTTGAAATAGGTGCACCTAACTCAGTAGGTAAGGTGCTTTCTTCATCAGACATAATTTCTTTCTTTTTCCAAATCATCTTGAATTTTTCTTTTATCTCTTCAGTGTCTCTTCTCGGTTGATCTCTGCAATCTCCAGCTAAATGTCCACCTTTGTGACAATGAAAGCATGTCATACCAGGATTTCTCCATGATCTTCGGTTGTTCATTCCAAATCTTATAAAACAATTAGCACTTATATGTCCTTACCTTCCACAACATTTGCACCATATCCTTGTATTGTAATCCCATGGTACTACTGCATATTGTTGGTAAGGATCAGTGTGAGTTTGATAACCTCCAGTGTTTGCTCGATGTGGATACTTCATGTAGTTCTTTTACTTAAACCAGCACTTCTCGGTACTATGTCCATATCTATTGCAGTTTCTACAAAACCCTTTAAATTTTGCCTTCTGATGGTTGTTAACAGACTTTGTCCTACATTGATTAGGTGTGTGACCATATTTATTGCAATTGTAACAATATCCATTGGACTTAAAGATATTCGATTGCTTACCTTTTCTAATCTGGCATATGTTGGTAGTATGACCTTGATTTCCACAGTAGTAGCAAATAGGCTTCTTCCTTTTGATGTTATTACTTTTTCCAGCTTGTTTTGATGATTCTCCTCTCTCGGTTGATTCTTTTCCTTTGTAACCAAGTCCTCCATCTTTGTAGAGTCTTCTTGTATTCAATTGCTCATCCAACATCTTTGATGCTTCATAACTTTTCTCCAATGATTCTTTGGATTTCTTCTCAATTTCAAGTTCACCAGTCAACCTTGATACTTCAAGTTTCAATGATTGATTTTCATCATTCTTTAGAATTGCTTTATGATGTGCATAACCTAGTTGATCTATCATATTTTGTTGAATACCAGTTAACCCTATGATTTCATCATCCTTATCAGATACTAGAGCTTCAAGTTGTTGTTTCTCTCTTTGTAGATCTCTTGCTTTATCCTCAGCTATCCTTAATGCATCTATATTTTCAGTCATCTGTGTACTGAAATGTTCATGTTCTCTTTTCATTGCTTTTAGTTGATTAGCCAATGCTTTGTTCTTTTCTTTCAACATTCCAATCATTTGTTCAGTCTCTTCAGATATACTGTTCTCAGATGATGTCTCGATTTGTTCCACTAGCTCTTGAGAATCCTGCAAGTCATCAGATAATCTTCTCCTTACTTTTAGAGATTTTTGCATTTGCCTTTGCATGTCTGCAATCACTTGATTTGCATTATCCAGCTCTTCTTGAAGATGCACAATCCTCTGAAATTGTTTGTAGCCTTCCATTGCTAAGATCTTTCTCTTTAGGTAGTTAAACCCTTTTCCAAGATTCAAGCTCTGATACCAATTGTTAGGCCCAATATGGAAAGCTGATGTACTGAGAGGGCAGGGGTGAATCAGTACTCCAAAACTTTTCTTTGATAATAACCTTACTGTTATGCATAAACAGAATAGTGGAGTAACATAAAATAAAACTAAAATCAACAGATAACAATCATACATGATTCACTCCATAACACATATATTTTGGTCACACAGAAACTCTTGGTTAGAGAGAAAAATTGCAGTGGGGATGGCACCCACAACTTCACTACTGCAATAATAAAGAATGCTCGGTTAGAGCTACATTTAGCTATTTCTGATAGCTTACCTTGTTAGGAGTATCAAGATCAGTTAGATCTACCTTACTAAAGGATTTTACAACATTATATAAATGTTGCACCTGGTTAAAGGATTTACAATTTATAGACTTGGTTAGAGTCTTTTACCCTATTAAAGGTTTCTCTTACAACTTCAAATTTTACAATAAAATCATTACAAATATCTGCAACTTTACATCTGAAATGCTAAAGCAGATTCTATGTGCTCTGAATAAGATTACCTAGCTTGTAGCATACCTCGGTAACCCATAATGAAACTCGGTAAACCCTTCTGTTTACTCTGTTCTTTGACTGTTCACTGATAACCTTCTCGGTGACCTCTTTGTGTCTCTGTAACAGTCCTCCTTCATGCATACACACACACATTCCCATTTTCTAACCCTAGAATCATGCTGTATAAATAGATCTCTTACAGCGGTGATTTAATTCATTGCTTCAATCTTACAAAAAGATTCTTCGAATGAATGACTAAAAAAAATATCTCATTGGTTAGATGGACCTTGTAATCATACACAATCTCCTAATACAATTTCCAATGCAAAAACGGTTAGATGTGCCTCGATCTTGTAACACATTTTCATGTGCATGTCCAGGTTCAATGTATTTGGTAAAACGTTTCACTCGGTGAATATCAACTTGGTGAGTTAACTTTACCACTCGGTAGCCATGAAACTTTACTTGGTAAACAACTCGGTGAATACTGCATTCTGTGACTACTTTCTTCTATAACCGACTAGACTGTTCATATCGACTTCTCTTTGTGTACCGACTGCATGATTCGGTAATACTAACCGACTAGAATATAGTATGACTTTGGATATGAAACTAATGGCCATTTGATAAGTAGTAACAAATCTATGATATAAAGCATTGCAATTATGGAATATGATTTGATAAGCTTTGTAAACTATTGAATTAACCCTACAAAGCTTCTTGTCTCAATCAAAATGAAATTCAATGGTAATAGTTAGATTTGATACATGGTAACGATTACTGGATGCTTTTTATTCCTTTCATCAAATTTTGGTTTTTGTCTTGTTTTTCATTTGTTTTATCAAAATAAGGTGATTTGGGACCATGAATTATTATTTTAAGTCATTTGTGAAAGTTTGGGGTCATTTGGATAAAAGATATAAAGGTTGCTTAGTTGTTGTCAAATTTGCTCAGTTGTTGTCAAAGTTGCTTAGTTGTTGTTAAAGTTGCTCAATTGTTGTCAAAGTTATCAAAGTTGTCAATGTTGTCAAATTTTCACCATGGGCACAAACCAACATCACAAGCGCATTCGGGTGGGAAGGTTTACGCTAGGCACGCTCCTGTTATGCCTCCCAACGCACTGAAACGTCGAGTGCCATACCCTACCAATGCGATCTCTCAAGTGCCCTGAGTCCAAAAAATTATCAAACTTTGACGAATTGTTTCTCATAATCCAGGACATAATGATCAATCTATTTGAACCTATAGGGTCACGTGAGGCTCATATATAATGACCTATCTTGATTTTTGACGACTCGGAGCCATTTTTAAATGGTAGCATTTTTTCACCTACTACAAAAATCGTCAGTGGCATGCAGTGCAAATTTGCAAGATAGGCTAGATTTGGTTCCATTCATCGTGGGTACATACCAGCATCACGAGTGCATCCATGTGGGTAGTTTTATGCTATGGATTCTCCTCTTATGCATCCCAACACACTGAGACGTCGAGAACCATACCCTACCAATGCGATCTCTCAAGTGCGCTAAGTCCAAAAAATTATCAAACTTTGACGGACAGTTTCTCACAATCCAATATGTATATGATCGATCTGTTTGAACTTATAGGGTCACCTGAGGCTCATCTATAATGACCTATCTCAGTTTCTAACGACTCGGATCCATTTTCAAATGGTAGCATTTTTTCACCTGATGCAAAAGCTGTCAATGGCATGCAATGCAAAGTTGTAAGATAGGCTAGATTTTATTTTGTTCATCGTGGGCACAAACCAACATCATGAGCACTTCTGGGTGGGTAGGTTTATGCTAGGCATGCTCCTGTTGTTCCTCCCAATGTGTCAGAACATTGAGAGCCATACCGTACCAGCGCGATCTCTCAAGTGCCTTGAGTCCAAAAAATTATCAAATTTTGGCGGATTGTTTCTCCCAATCCAGGACACATATGTTTGATCTGTTTGAACCTATAGGGTCACATGAGTCTCTTCTACAATTTCCTATCTCTATTTCTGATGACTCGGAGCTATTTTTAATTGGTAGCATTTTTTTGCCTATTGCAAAATTTGTCAGTTACATGCAATGCAAAGTTGCAAGATATGATAGAATTGATTTCGTTTGTCGTGTGCACAAACCAACATCATGAGCGAATCTGGGTGGGAAATTTTATGATAGGCATTCTCCTCTTATGTCTCCCAATGCATTGGAATATTGAGAGCCATACCCTACCGGTGCAATCTCTCAAGTGCCCTAAGTGATGGGGTTCACCTAGTTTGCTCAACACTTCACCTAGTTGGTGTTGCTCAATTCCACCAACTCACCAGGCCTAGTTGCTCTCTAGATCTCCAATTCCTTCTTAGTCTCTTCTAGGGCTTGACTCTTGACCATTCCAAGGTTTTCGCTTCAAGTGTTTTGGCTAGGAACCCTACCAATTCACAGTGCTTCCCATGTGCTCAATTACGGCTTCTTGGCTTCAACTTGTCAAATTGACCTCCTACTATCATGATGCAGAGGTGTGGAGGTGTCTTCTAACATATTTTGAATTTATTTAGGGTCCATTTGAGGTTTGCAATCATTATCTTTCTTACCGATTTCAAAATCTTGCCTAGAAAAGGGCTATAAGGAATTAGCCCTATTAGGCCTCCAAAATTTGGTTTTCTAGGGCTTGAGTGAAAACGGTCCAAAAGACCCCTAGCAAGTTTGGATTTTCTTCAATTTTTCACCTAGACTCAGGATATTTTTGTGGTTTTGGCTTCTTGTTTCACCGTTCAATATGCTAACCCCAAAAATGAGGGTTTTGAAGGGTTTCTAGGCCTTCTAGTCGGCATTGACTGGTCAAGTTGGGGTTTAGGCATCAAATAAATTTGTCAAGGCTTCTCCTTTCATTGGAAACTCTTTCCCAACTTCATGGACCCCTCCAAAATCTTATATGGCGGTTTGTCATACACCCCTGCACTTAGCACTTCAATTTCACCTTATTTCCTCTAGTCGGGTTGCTCCTGGACTCGCCTAGAACAAGGTGACAGACACATTGAAACTCATCTCCACCACTTGTCCCTATATATGTACACTATAAAATTGGTTTCCCTTCATGTCCCAACAGGCTGTGATGGTATCACGTGTGGAATTCATGGGGCAACCATTTTTACAAAAAAATGCTATATACAAGCTAAAACTAGTTGTTTGCAAACCAAAGCAAGAAAACACCAAAGTAAACTATCTAAAAAACTTGAAATGGAACCAAAAATACTATAACATACTAGAGAAACTCAATCCATTTCTGGATCAATGGATTCAATCCATTTTCAACTACAAAATGAGTAAAATCAAACCAAAATGCTGCCAACTAGTCTGAAAATAAGTAGTTTCAGATTGTTGAACTTACAAAGCACATTCTCCAACCTTGGTAACCATGAAATAGAGGGTACTTATATATTTTCCCACATGTGGAGTCATCCTAGGGCATTGGACAATCCCTAACTCCATTGCTAACCAATTCTGGACAAAAGTTGTCATGACAACTTTTTGCAATTTTGCACTTTTTCAATTTTTGGTCTTCCCAACCTATGAGACCTATTCTAAGTCATAACACATGAATTTTAAAAAATTTATAAGACTAATTTAACCCTCCCTAATTCCTATACCAATTTTTGACAATTTGACCATCAAGGAGGTCAACTACTTACTCAAACCCACTATTTACACAAAACTGCAAACCTAAGAAGAATGAACTCGACCTAGGCCTACATTGACTCAAAAAAATAACTCTTGGACCCTCCTGGAGTCCTTATTCACTACTTACTTGGCTAGGGTTATTACAAGCCAAAATTGAGAAAACTAAATAGTCTAAGTCCTTGGTGCTCCTGCACCACTGAGCCCAAAAAAATGTCAAACTTTTACGGATAGTTTTTCGCAATATAGGATGCATGTGATCAATCCATTTGAAACTAAGGGTCACATGAGGCTCATCTACAATGACCTATCTTGGTTTCTGATGACTCGGAGCCATTTTCAAATGGTAGCATTTTTTCACCTACTGCAAAAACTGTCAGTGGCATGCAATGCAAAGTTGCAAGATAGGCTATATTTGATTTTCTTCATTGTGGGCACAAACCAACATCATGAGCATGTCTGGGTGGATAGTTTTACATTAAGAATGTTCCTCTTATGCCTCCCAATGCACTGGAACATCGAGAGCCATACCCTACTGGTGCGATCTCTCAAGTGCGCTAAGCCCAAAAAATTGTCAAATTTTGACTGACAGTTTCTTGCAATCCTGGATGCATATAATCAATTTGTTTCAACCTATAGGGTCATGTGAGGCTCGTCTAGAATTACCTATCTCATTTTCTAAGTAATTGGAGCCATTTTCAAATGGTTGCATTTTTTCACCTGCTGTAAAAATCGTTTGTGGCATGCAATGCAAAGTTGCAAGATAGGCTATATTTGATTTCATTCATCGTGGGCACAAACCAACATCATGAGCGCATCCAAGTGGGTATTTTTACACTAGTAATTCTCCTTTTGTGCCTCCCAATGCACCAAAAAGTCGAGAGCCATACCCTACCGACGCGATCTCTCAAGTGTGTTGAGTCCAAAAAATTGTCAAACTTTGACAGATTGTTTCTTGCAATCCAGGTTGCATATGATCGATCCATTTGAACCTATAGGGTCACATGAGGCTCGTATACAATGACCGATATTAGTTTCTAACGACTTGGAGCCATTTTCAAATGGTAGCATATTTTCACATGTTGCAAAAACCATCAATGGCATGCAATGCAAAGTTGCAAGATAGGCTAGATTTGATTTCATTCTTCGTGGGCACAAAACAACATCACAAGCGCATCCAGGTGGGTGGTTTTATGATAGGCATGCTCTTGTTGTACCTCCCAATGCACCAGAACATTGAGAGCCATACCCTACCGACGCGATCTCTCAAGTGCCCTAAGTCCCAAAAATGCATATGATCGATACGTTTCAACCTATAGGGTCATGTTAGGCTCATCTAAAATGACCTATCTTGATTATCTTCTCGGTCATTGAAAAATGATTATCAATCGTTTCTAATCCTACTACTATCATGGTGCCCTCTACAAGCCCATTCCTAAGAAACTATTCTAATATGAGGGCCAAAACCAACCCTTCTTATCACATCACATAAACTCAAAACCGTTAAGATATTTAAAACATAGTCACATATATTCACATATATTCAAAAAATAGTCGCAAAGCATAGTCACATATATTCAAAAATGTTTACAAATCATCTCATGGGCTTTTATACAAAATTTGGAATTTAAATATGTCTGAATTAGCTCATCGCCATTTAAATATACAAAATTTGGAATTTAAATATGTGCGAATCAGCTCATCACCATTTAATTATACAAAATTTGGCATCTAAATATGTACAAATTAGTTCATGGCCATTTAAATATACAAAATTATGCCCCTAAATATGTACAAATCAGCTCATGGGCATTTATATACAAAAAAATGAATATTGAACTATTCATCAACGATATATACCAAATTCTCAAAATCATTCTACCCTGAACCGTAGAATCAATCAAGTGAGCCTTCTGGATCAACTCTGACCCGTATTGTGTCAAGTATTGCCTCGTGGCCAGATTCATGAACTTTCCATAAAATATTGTTATGAGATCTACCACGATACTTAATCAAATGAATATTTGTTGCAACAACAATGTTGGAGAAATGAAGAATATGTTTGTGTGTTTCAAAGTCCTAGAACAACCAAACATCAAAATTCTTGATAGGGTATCTCCTAATCCATGTGCCTGTCATGACAACAGACCCTACTGGATACTCGATACCCTCTCCATCAATGATTGTGGTTGTCAATTTTCTCTTAGGCTCAATACAACGACACAAAAAGTAATATGTTCCTTCTTCATTGTTCTCTTCTGCAACAAATGCGTACACATGACCTGCATATTATAGAATGATAATGAATACCAAAAATAATGTTTGATGTAACAAAATGAGCCAAAAACATTTCCTGCAATAAAATTTACCCAAAAAATCACCCGGTTCCACTAGGTCGGATACATGATCGAAATCAACTGATGCTTCCATCTGGTTCAACTGTAGTGCTCTGGGAATTTGATAGGTATCAATGGGAAGCAACTATCTACAAGAATATTTGTCAACCCACTCTTGTGATTCACATTCTTCCCACAAAAAATACATACATGAAGAGAAGAAACATACAATCTGTCTAGTATAAATTATCGGTGAACTTGAATTTGAACTTTGAAATGAGTGCATGTCACTAGATCCTGCAACTGTACAACAACCTTGATAGTTTTCAATGTCAGATTCAGTGATCAATCAAAAATTTCTATGAACCCTTGGCGTACGTACATTACCTGGTCCCATTGTAGAGTTACACCATCGCACAATTATTGTTGCATCTATCAACTCAGCACCACCTTCATACTTCAATTCTTCTCTAGCGAGGGATCTTTTTACGCATGCTCCTGCACCATCATTCTCTCGCTTTCCATGTCTAGCCTCAATAAAATTCCAAAAATGTTGTACATTGCTTGTCACATGCATCCTACTCAACTAATAGTTCACATCCTTGCATTTTTGAATTGTGAGGTGCAATTATCTAACCATATTATGTGTTGCTTGTATCATATGTTCATTTCCCTTAAACTACCATAGAAATCTTTAAAGCATCCTTGCACAAACTTTGACGAATGTGTACGATCATCACTTATGTGAAAGTGATACTTTCTTACAACCTTTATATCCTCCTCTATGCTATCATCTGCATGCATGAATGCCATTTGTACAAAAATAGTAACTTGTGTAGAATGGTAATACATAGATTGCTCTTCATTTTGAGGTTGTAGTGTATAATTTTCACTAAAATTAACTATAGATACAATGGTACCAAGAGAAAATGTGTCCTTGCATAACTTTAATTGCTCATCTAACCATCGAGCTCCATGTGTATGTGTTATGTACTCATAAACTAGTTTCTCTCAAAACATTTTCATAAAATCAACTACACATATATCATTTTTCACTAACTCACATCTCTTCAATTCTTCTCCATCTTTAACCCCATATGTCATTGTCTTGTACTTTCCAAAAGATACTAATTTCTTACTAATTTCATGTGTGCTATCCAAATGTAGACATCTCAAAAAATGTTGCAAACCACCACATGTAGCACAAGAACCTTTCAAACGTATAATTTTATAATAAATGCAACCATCATCTCTTTTACATAACACACTTATAATAAATTCTCTTGGTGACTTAGGAGTTGGTTGTATATTGCATTCCTGCAAAATATCGTTAGTGTGCAAAGTACAACATATATGACGATAAATATCATAGTGCATGGAAAATTCAATATGCATCCTACAACAACATGTTGCACGTACATGATTAATATTAACATAAAAAGGTTTTGCCATTTCAAAAACTCTTTGACTAGTTCTTATTTGAGAAAACTTTTGGAGGAATATTTCATAAAATTTAGTTTGAGTCATGTCCAAATAGTGTTTGGCATGTGGCTCATTATTTCTGGATCCAATTCGCCTTCTAGCAACATCTCTTTGGTTAGGCGAAACCCTTGTGTTGTCATGCCAAAAAGTTTCAATTAATGTTCTTAGTGCATCAACAACAACCTTGTCTTTGAATGGTAGTCTACTCGAGAATTCCCAAAGAGAATTATTGTTAGGATCCTCTATTTTCTCTCGCCTATCTAATGCTTTATGTAATGTCATTCTACTTATGTTTAATTACTTACTTGTTTTACTTATCAAACGATCTTTTTTTTTATTTTCTTGCTCATTATGGTTGATGTAATAACATGTCTAGTAACATTAGAATCTTTAGTATGTGATTTTGAACCAATAGCTTGATATGCATCAAATAGATTTCTCACAATAGATCTTTCGCTATTACTTTTGAATGATCTTAGGCCTAGAATTTTCATTGTCTCTCTAAAATTCAAATTTTTAATCATTTCAACAATTAATTGGCATCTTGAAGTTTGATTTAAGTTTTCAAAATAGTTTTGCCATATTCTTTTAACCATTCTCCTACAAGTTCGTCCATTCATTTTATTGGGCATTGGCTTCAAAATATTCTCATCGATGTCAATTAGATACTTTGGTTTCCTATGAATGATTTTAGGAGGTGTTAACATCAATGCATTGCATGCATTAGGTACATTCATCGCATCAAATAGAACCAGTGTATGTTCATCATTGCGTGCATTAGGTATATTCATTGCATCAGGTTCATATGGTAAATCAAATGTTGTTGGTGCATCTTCATCATTTATTTGATTATTCATTGTCATCTCTTCTTCATTTGCATTATGTTTGTTTGGTAAATCAAATTGATATGTTGAGGATGATGCACCTTCTTGTCCCATTCCTCTTATGTCATGTAATTTTTTCATGTGTTGCCTTTGTCTTTCGTTTTCAACCTCTTGTTGTTCCATCATTCCTCGATTGTTCTTTCTCATTGTTAATACCGGTTGTCTTAAATAGAATCATTTTACATATATATGTAAACAAAAGTTCTTAAACAATCAAATAACCATAAAATTGAGCATCATCATTATTTTCTTAAATCAAAACTATTAAAAAATCACAATAACATTGACCAAACTAATAAGAACAACAATTCAATCATTTGAAATCAAGCAAAACAAAAATTTAACTTACTTCTACATATAAAAATGTCACTGAAGCACGGGTAACAATTGCAGTAAGGCCTTCAACAACCTCAAAACCCTCTTTTGAGTCCATTGAGGCTACTGGGAAACTAAAAGTATGTTCAAGAACTGCGTACATGGTATGTTTAGTAACCCCGTGTGCACTTTTAGTCCCTAAAAATGCTCAGCAGGCCAACGTCCATATTCCTAGTACCTCGTATGTGCTTTTAACTTATCAAAACCTCGTACATATTACTTGTAGTAAATAAAATGTGAAGGAAAAGGGAGAGAGAGAGAGAGAGAGAGAGAGAGAGAGAGAGAGAGAGAGAGAGAGAGAGAGAGAGAGAGAGAGAGAGAGAGAGAGAGAGGGAGGAGAGGGAGAGGGATGGAGAGAGAGAGAGGGGGGGGAAGGGAGAGGGGATGGAGAGGGAGAGAGAGAGAGGGAGAGGGGGAGAGAAAGGGGGACGGGAGAGAGGGTAGATAGAGAGAGAGAGAGAGGATGGAGAGGGAGAGAGAGAGAGGGAGAGAGGGAGAGAGGGAGAGAAAGGGGGATGGGAGAGATGGTAGAGAGAGAGAGAGAGATCAGATTAAGGACATTCCATTGTCTTTTGTTTTATAATATATTGGCAAGTGAATAGGTCAGATATTTTTTTGGTCTTGTTTGAAGGGATCTGATGGTTCAAAAGAAAGGACTACGTGTGATAAAGGAGGTGGGAGATAATATTATTATGTTCCAAGTGGTATAATGAGATGGGTAAACAGATTATAGTGATGAAATAGGTGGGAGGAGAAAGTATTGTGCTTTAGGTTGCAAGTTTCATGGAGAACGAAAGAGTAGAAGTGATAGTGGAGGAGGTAGGAGGAGAAATATTGAAAGTGTTTCTAAATTTTCTCTACACAAGAAAAGTGGGTGATAATGAAATTTTTTCCAATTATAAACAACTTGCATAGCCAATTTTCAAATAAGGAAGTTTTTTACCAAGTTGAACTTGTGTATGGATGGGGTATGGAGGAAGGGAGAGAGGGGGGGCATGTTGGTTTGTTATTTTTGTAAGCAGTATTGGTACTACTTTTTATATTGTAATAATGGTTCATCTTGCCACCTTAGGACACCATATGACCCCTTAGGACATCATACACTCCTAAAGGGTCATGTGGTGTGCTAGGGGGTCACATGTTGTCATTAAGTGTTATGTGGGGCCTAAGGGAGGGAGAGAGAGAGAGAGAGGGGGGGGGGGAGTTGGGAAATTAAGGCATATAAAGGGGGTGAGGAGAGAGAAAGAGTGGGTAGGGAGAGAAGAAGAGAGAGACAGGGATGGGGTATGGAGGAAGGGAGAGGGGGGAGAGGGGGGGGAGAGTGGGGGAGAGTGGGGGAGAATGCTTCTTTTTATATTGTAATAATGGTTAATCTTGCCACCTTATGATATTGTAATTCCATCTTGCCATCTTGACCCCTTAGGACATAATATTCTCCTAAAGGGTCATGCGGTGTTATGTGGGGTCCTACGGGAGAGAGAGAGAGAGAGAGAGAGAGAGAGAGAGAGAGAGAGAGAGAGAGAGAGAGAGAGAGAGAGAGAGAGAGAGGTGGATGGGGGAGAAGAGATGGGGTAGGAAGGGAGAGAGGGAGAGAGGGAGAGAGAGAGAGAGAGAGAGAGAGAGAGAGAGAGAGGAATAAAAAAGGGATGGGGGGAGAGGAAGAGATGTCACATGATGTCGTTAAGGGTCATGTGGGGTCCTAATTAAGCCATGCATGTGTTACAAAATCATATTACTCCTTAAGACACCGTATAACCCCTTAAGATATCATACATGGTCCGAAGGGGTCATATGGCATCATTGGGGATCATGTAAGGTCATAATGGGGCTATGTTGGCAAATGCACACTCCAATAAGAAATTGTAGGTGATTGAAGGTATTGTCATTGATGGCAACCTTACAATCATGTGATATCAGCAATCAGACATAAGAACCAACACCGACAGACTCTACATTGGCATACAGATCACCAGCACCAAAAAGATTGATCACCAACACAATGGCCGACAAGAATTTTCTTTAAATGTATTTTATAATTAATTGTAAAATCTTTTGTAAGCCGACTTGGAAAATTGTAATATGACTCATATATGTATGATATCATTATAGATTATTTAGAATGTGAAGTATGAAAAGAATATAGCAAACCTAATGTGCGAATTATTGGGATAAGGGTTTATGTATATAGAAGAGCTTAAACTGGTACTAAATCTAGCATAGTAGATGTTGATCTGAAGCAGTAAACGACATTGGATTAGTATAATCCATTTTGTAAGTCAGTGTGACTTCTTTGTAATTGACTAGTGAGCTCTAGGCACTTGGACTTCTTGCATGTGCAGGCCCCTATTGTAAGCAGTAATATTCTCTTATTGGCCAGTAAGCGAATATTGTGGGTCACAAATCCCACCGAGGTTTTTCCCATACCGGGTTTCCTCATTAAAGTATTGTGTTATGGTGTGTCTCTTATGTTGTGGTTGCTATTCTTATTTACTGCATTATTTTTGGTTTACCGGTACACAGTTTTGATATTCTTTTCATGTTATAAGTTAAGAAAATTATTATACCGATCAGATACTGATTCGCACCCCCCCCCCTCTTAGTATCTTTGAGAATCCTAACAATTGGTATCAGAGCTTGGTCCTCTATTTTCAAAATCCTAACAGCTCGAGGAAGATCTTGACACCGGTAGAGATGGAAAATTTGAGAAAGCAATTGGAAATAGCTCTTTCAGACTATGATGCAGAAAAAGTAAAGAATATCAAACTTGAAGATGATCTGAAGGCTACATAGGATATCATTCGAGGACTTCAAGAAAATTTCACTATAGCAAGAAATAAAACAAGAGAACTTTGTGAAAAGATGTCGAATGATGAAGATGAAAAGGAAACTCTTAATGATCTGGTGAACCAACTGAGACAAGATAATTGTACAATGAAGAATGAGATGCAAGATATGACTATGAGATTTTGTAAATAAATTGAAGATAGAAAGAAAAATGAAGATGATTTGGACATTTTGGAAAATTTTGTAGAAGCAAGACACCACCCGCAAATAAAAAAGGTCCTAGTTTGAAAGGAAAAGAAAAATTAGAAGAGGTAAAGAAAGAATTCTCAAAACAATGGATCACAATGTTGATGGGAATACTCCTCCACTGGTAGAACAGAGTATCACTCCACCGGCAGGAGACTCTTCTTCTAACTGAAGGAAAATCCTTTGCGGGTTTAGCACCAAACTGAAAAAACAAACATACCCTTGGTTGATGGTGAGAAGTTGAAATTAATTATTTACCTGCAAATGAGTTAAGTTGTGACTTAACCGGCAAGCATTAAATGTGGTAGTTAGAGAAAATAACATTATAAAGCAAGTGTTTTGGCTCCTTTTTCATTCACCGAGCATTCAAATCTTCGAGAGCGCAAAAATTCTTGAGCGAAGGCATCCTTAGCAAAGTGAAGCAATTCATCCAAGCAATCATCCTAAAGGCATATTGAGGTATTTATAACTATGGCTTCCTCATCAACTCCTGAATTTATTGCAAACCCTACTATGATTGAAGTAATCAAGCACCCTAGACCCGTATTCAAGCTTGTTCCCGAAATTGAGAAGAAATATGATACCATAGGTGCATTTTCTCAAATTCCTAAAGGAGTAGTATATGTTGAGGACCCTAGGATATACATACATTGTCATATAGATGAATTAGGAGATGATGAAATCAAGAACACGTATCAGACAGTGATTTCTGATGAATCTGGAAATATCAAACTGGAACATAAGATAGTGGAAACCCTAGGTTTTAATGAAATCATTAGTGTCCCGGATTTTCCCAAGGATATTATAAGGATTGTGCTAAGAAGAGTTCATGGGGAATTCTTTTGGTTGGATTCAATCCATAAGATCATCAAAGAAGCAGTAAAGGTAGTAACAGGGTTACTTTCCACCAGTAGCAGGCCTGACAGAACTAAAAAGGTCTCCAATGACACAGTAATCGACCTAACCAGCGCAACATTTGACAAAAGGTCTCTAAGGGTAAATGATGTGAAGGATATGAATGTCAGATTTGTCAATATGATTTTAGGCTACAAGGCTACACATGCAAATAGGTTAAACTCAGTATCAAGCCTATCAAAAGTGCATATGATATGGTTAACAACAATGCTAGAATAGATGTGTGTGAATGGCTCAAAGATGAATTAATAGACAATCTGAAGAGGGTAAGGGAGATAAGAAACGAACCTTTAGATGTGGAAATTTACTTGTATGGTTAATGTTGTATATTACTAAACAAGTACCTATTATTGGTAGGAGATATTTTGGTTTTGACATACTGGTAGGAAAGCAACTTTTGGAAACACTAAACAACATGGGAGATAACAGGGAGAAAAACATAAATGAACATTTTCAAGCACTAAAAGCTCAAATGAAGACTAGAACAAGACTGTCACGGGCAATTGTGGATAAATATCAAAAGGAAATATGTTTTGTAATTAAGAAAGATGAAATCTGGATGGAGGCAGTTGTCCCTAGGACTATCTGGGTAACTGAAATGGGCTATGAAACAGATGATAACATCATAGAAACTTATGCAAAAGCCCTCCTTGAAGCACCAAAGGTACCTACTGAGAAAGTCTTTGGAAATGAAGAAACAATTGAAAGTGGAATTCAGTCAAGGAAAAGGGTTAAGAAAGTTGAACAAATTGTGAAGAAAGGAACCCGACAGGCAAAGGCAATTAACGAAGATGTTTTGAAACAAACTAGTATCAAGGAAAGCAAGTTGAAAGGACTTCAACCAGAAGCTCATCTTTCACTGGTTGGAACTTCTTCTAAGAGTGATATACCAGATGTATTCAAAAGGGTAGAAAGGAAAAGAAAACCCTCACCGGTACCCTCACCCACAACCAGGAGAACTAGACAAAAGCAACAAGCAGTGAGGCCTCCAGCAAGGAAGTTGACACCTAAGAAGAAAAAGGTAAAACAAGACATTGCTCCACTAGATAAGCTCCTTAGTGAAATAACAGAGGATGGAAAGTTGAAGAACATTAGCAAACTATACAATACACTTTCCGTTGATGACAGTGAGAGCATAGAAAATAGTGTAATTTTACACTTGGATATTTACAAGAATTTTTTGATGGAAATTGTTGATGAAATACCCAATGATCTTTACAAAAGACTTCAAGCTAGAAGGGTAGCTATTGTTGAGCTGGACAAGAAAACAAAAATTTAAAAATTACTTGCACTTCACCCAATGAACTCACCCGAAGAAATTGATCAATTAATCAGTGAGGCCAACCGGATTGTATTCTCAATCGGTCACCAGCATGTAGCACTAATGGCAGGGAGAATGAATGAAATTTCAGAAGAGATTGCAGACCAATGGGACATATTCTTTGTTGAAAAGGAGAAACAGGAAGAACTCAAAAGACCCAAGACTATCAGAGTATATCAAAAAGACAGGGATAAGGGGAAAGGCAAGGAAGGTGGACCTTTGAACCTCAAGATAACTGACAACTTACCCCCACCTCCTTCTGATACTCCATCGGTAGAAATAGTTGACACTCAACCCACTATTGGGAGTATGGAGACTCCTCTAGAGGATACAAATCCTAAGTCTAAAGTTTTGTATACCATGAATATTGATACACAAGAGGTGAACATTGTGGTAGATAAAGAAACCACTGAAGATAAGAAGAAAGATGTGGCTGCTGAGTCACCGGCTGCAGATGTGGAAATCAATGTTATCACAGAGACAAAGAAATCGTCAGAGGACTCTACTGAGAAATAATCAGAGAAACATGAAATGAATAGTGCAGAGGCAAATACATAGAAACCAGAAGTACATTCAGAGACTACATTTGAGAAACCAGCAGTTGAGAGCTCAGAGAAACCATCTGAGGCACTAGAACAGAAACAGGTTGATGTACAAGTTCAAACTGAGACAATGCCACTGGAAAAAACTGAAAAACCAAAACCTTTGCTGACAGAAATGCATACCCAAACAGATCCTCCTGAGAAAGAGGAAAGCAAGGTTATTACTACAACCGGCAGCATGGAAATTGTAAAAATAGTTGGACAGACATCTGGTACTTCTATAGCATAATTTTGGCCTACAAATGTAACAGAGGTCTTATTGGACTCAATAAAGAAAATCATAGAGTGTAGTGCACAAGCCTATAAGGCTATTGATGATACAATCCCCATTCTTAAATTGATATCACCCAAGTGCAATGTGGATAAGAAAGATTCTTTAGGTCAACTAGACACATTGTCTAAATAAATCACAGGCAACATTTTGACAATTGATCAAATAAATGATGACACAATTAAGGAGAAAATGAATAAAGAGAAACAGAAATTCTTTAATGAAACAATAAAGAAGTGCATGGGACACATTGGCACCCTTTTACCGGCACCAAACAAAACAATAATGGAATTTAAGGAACTCTATAGAGATACATGCAAGACAAATGTTCTGACAATAGATATAGACAAGGAAATAAGTAAGGTACAAAAGGAGATTGACAATATAGCCGATAACCTCATCAGTTCATCTGAACCATTATCAGTTACAGAGCAGAAGATACACAGTCTTGAAGAAAAACTTGAGAAATTTGAAAACAAAAAAGACAAAATAAAAGGGAAGGCAAAATACCTTAAATGCAAAATCAGCCCCAAATTGGAGTACCTAATCTCTTTGAGTAAAGAGATCTCTGAGCCACTTGTTCAAGGACTGAAGACACCGGAGGAACAAATGTATCACCTCACTGGCACTATTCAAAGGACAGAGGTTGCACTGAAAGAAAGTGAAAAGTTCACTGAGAGTCTAAATTTGGTATTAGCAGAACTCTTTCAGATTGTAACCCACAGGATACAAGGATCCAGGCAGGAAACACAATCCACTAACAGCAAATGACAACCTTTGTCATTGATGTCAAAGGGGGAGTAGTGAGATGAGAAAAATGATCAGAACAGGACATCATCAGCTCAGGGGGAGCATGGATTTTTGACAACACAGTTTTGGTAAGATGTTTTGGCAGATTCTTTTTGGACATCATTTTTTGACACTTTTTATTTTTCTCATGAGTGTTGCCATCAATGCCAAAGGGGGAGATTGTTGGCAAATGCACACTCCAATGAGAAATTGTAGGTGATTGAATGTATTGTCATTGATGGAAACCTTACAATCATGTGATACTGGTAGGCAGACACAGGCACTGGCACCAGCAGACTCTACACCGGCATACAGATCACTGGCACCAAAAAGATTAATCACCGGCACCATGGCTGACGGGAATTTTATTTAAATGTATTGTATAATTAATTGTAAAATCTTTTGTAAGTCGACTTGGTGAATTGTAATATGACTCATATATGTATGAGATCATTGTAGATCATTTAGAATGTGAAGTATGAAAAGAATATAGCAGACCTAATGTGCAAATTATTGGGATAAGGGTTTATGTATATAGCAGAGCTTAAACCAGTACTGAATCTAGCATAGTAGATGTTGATCTGAAGTAGTACAAGACATTGGATTAGTATAATCCATTTTGTAAGTCAGTGTGACTTCTTTGTAATTGAGCAGTGAGCTCTTGGCACTTGGCCTTCCTGTATGTGCAGGCCCCTATTGTAAGCAATAATATTCTCTTATTGGCTAGTAAGCGAATATTGTGGGTTACAAATCCCACCGAGGTTTTTCCCACACCAGGTTTCCTCGTTAAAATATTGTGTTATGGTGTGTCTCTTATGTTGTGGTTTATATTATTATTTACTGCATTATTTTTGGTTTACCAGTACACAATTTTGATATGTTTTTTTCATGTTACAAGTCAAGAAAATTGTTATACTAGTCCTAACAGGATGCACATGTGTTAGAACATCATATGACCCCTTAGGACATCATATGGTCTTAAGGGGTCATATGTGTGCTAAGGGACCTTACATGATGTCATTAGGTGCTATGTGGGGTCCTAAGAGAGAGAGAGAGGTAGGAATACAATGTACAGTAAGATATCAAAAGACAATATATATCAATATACATGTACATACACATATACATATAATACACATAAAATATCAAAAGATAACACACACACACACACACACAGATATATATATATATATATATATATATTATAAACATACATATATACATATGGCATACACATATTATATACATATGCATGCATATGTGTGTGTATTCATACACATATTATATACACATATTATATATACATATATACATACAATATCTACATATTATACATATACATATATGTATGCACACACACACACACACACATTTTAAACATAGACATTAATTTCTTTATGTTATAGTATCATAGGAAGAACCGCATACGCGGTATTTTCTCTTTAGAACCGTGTACACACTGCTTATTCAAATAAGACCATGTATGTGGTTCTTATTCAAAACAAACCCCATACGCACTCATCTGTTTAGGCTTATGAATAGGCTTGGATGACAAAGATGTGGTTTGGAAGTTTGATTTCCCTCTATTTCCCTCCTTTTTGACATGTTTTATTTTATGAACTCAGTTTCTCGACTTTGTCATCATCAGGTTTACACTTTATCAATTGGGTATTTCTAAAATTGCCACCATATTTTCACCCATATTCTAATATTTCTAACCATATAATTTTTTAAAAATTTGAACAACAATAACATATTATTATTGAATTTCTTATACCAGTGTCTCCATAGTTCTCAGAGACATATGTGTACCATTTTTTTAATAAATTTTGATCTACTTATCCAAATTTAAAAAACTTAATATATTATTATAGTGCACTTGATTATTTTAAATTTAAAAAAAAAATTGCATTTTCAATTTTTTTGGTGCAAGTTATGCTTCGCACACAAACAGGTACCTGATTTTTAGGATGTGCTCGATTGGAAAAATCATTAAAGAAAAATACTCAACAAAAATTTACAAAACAATACACAACTTCTAGTGCTCACTCTTACCTATCTTTCTGCTAAATGATTTGTCAAAATACTAAATCTAACTATAACTTTTTTAATGCGCACATCAAACATTATGCTATGGTTTTCAGAAAAAGTCAAGGTCTGTTTTTCATGCGCAAAGGATTTGACACCCTTAATCTTATCCAATTTTGAAAAAAAACAGTAGTTAAAACTATATTCAGAGTACTACAATATTTGTTCTTTGAGTATCTTCATATCTTGAGTGGATGGCTCTCAACTTTCTCCTCCAAGTTCAAGTTTACCTGATTTCAGAAAAGAAAAGAAAAAAGTGTCCACTTATACCCCCCTTTTTCCACACCATCTTGGTGCACTTACCCACTTGCAAGCTACAACTCTACTTTCTATCATCAAAAGTTAAGTACACTTATACTTCAAAAACTCAGAACCCTCTCCTATCGGCCCTTATTTCCCTTTTATAACAGAAGGGAGCAAAACAAGCTTTAGGTCAAGTATGACACATGTCAAAAAATAATTGCTTAATACAATGGAATATGCCAAAATGTATTTTGTTACAATTACAAGACAAAATCCTTTTGGAATCATGAAAGAAGGCAGTTGGAGCAACAACTTCTTGGGATCGGCATGGTAGGCTTGGAAGATTTTGCTTTTGTACATAACCTATGAGCTCCACTTGGTATAGATACTCTGATATTTATACTATGATACTTTCATGATGTATATGATGTGAATATTATTGGAGATTATATGAAATGCTTATATTATGCTTATGTTATGAGATGGATACATTATTTCTTATATGATATGATGTTTATGGTTTCATGATGTGATGATATTATGATGAGATGATTTTATGCAATGATGTTATGTAATATAATGATTTATGGATTACAATACTAACATGTATATGCATGATGAGCTGATGTATGCATTATATGTTATGACTATATTAAATGTAGGATTATGATATGTTTATGCCCTAACATGTTGTGGATGCAAGATGCATATGTTTTTGTGTACTAGAGCACAAAACCAAGAAAACCACAAGGACTAACTGAAGAAGTGTTAGTAGAAGAAGAAATTAGATGGAGAAGGGTTAATAAATGATGAAACCTTGCTTCCATAAGTACACATTACCTTGATAGCATTATTTAATGTAGCAAATAGATGTGTTACATCATGACATAGGAAGATCCAAAGCGATAATGTGATCCCTTTGCATAAAACAAACACATTGCAGACAAGGAATGCTTCAATCCATCCTGAAACAATTGTATGTCAAAAGGTTGAGGTATGTGTGACAGCCATTCTGATCTTATTGTCAAAATTGATAGTTTGTGTTCAATAAGATGATCATAATATTCGATTTCAAGAATGAAGTACCTCATATAAGATGGACACTATCTAGATTCAATTATACCGCACCATGTATAAGACACATGATAAGTGACAAAGGACTAGTCATGTTAATCGATATGGCAAGTTTGATCTTTCTGACTCTTGATGTGATTGGATAGCTTGTATGTTATTGCATGATTCGTTAAGCGAAGTATTTTTTTGTGATTTTTGTTTGCATCTGCTCTGACATTTGTCTTCGTAAGAGGCAATTTATTGATGAAATGTAACAAGTATTTTTTAATTTTGAATGTTTTCCAATTTTTAGGGTTTTTGGGATTATTTTATTTTTATTGTGATTTTTTTATGACATTTTATGCATGTTTTTGCAAGTTTTTTCAAGCCACTTTATGAATGTTTTTGACTCTCTTTTTTCAAGACATTATTTGGATTTTTTTCAAGACTGTCTTTGGATGTTTTTGTAACTTTTTTAAGGACATTTTTAAAAAAAATAGGATTTCTTCAGGACTGAATTTTCTTTTTAGGATTTTTTCAGGACCTTTAAAGGCTATGTACATGTTGCATCCTCTTATCTAATGGCAAGAATGAATCCATCTATCAACCATGGTCTAATAATTTATCCCAGTCAAGTTCAAAACTATATACAATGGCCAAGCAAAACGAAACCTATGTATGTACAGACTAGATCTGAAAGGGAATGACACTAAACATCAACCAGTTTTAAGTCATAAAAGGACAATAGGATCAGATAGGGGAGTGGACATGAAGGGCATCATGAATGGGAATATGTTGTAGATAGAGAAAAGATAGATGGTGAAGCAATGACTTGCTACATGTGGCGCATGTTTGTCAAGTTTTTTACCAATGTACTTAGCCAAAGCACTTGTTTATCAAGTTTTTGCTATAGGATAAATGATATCTCTTTACTATTTATTTCTTTTATTTTTTCATGCACAAGGTGCATGTTTTCCAGGTTTTCATTAAGAGAATAATTTTTTCCTTTTTTTCTCTTTTTTTTGCTTTTTTCAAGATTGTTTTTCAATTGTTTTGAAATTGTTTCAGAATTTTTATTTTTTTTGATATATTTTTACAATCATATTTTAATTTTATTTTTTTTATTTCTAGTGAAATACTTCTGGAGGTGCATGCTATTCACTGGATCTGACAGTGATTCTCCCTCTAGTGTAGCAAGCTAATATGCCACCAGGTTGTAGTGACTATGAAGGATCCTAGTCAATTGGGCTAAAACTTTACTATCTTCTCTCTAACTTGTTGATTTTTTGGATTGGCTTTGAGGACCAGGTCTCCAATGTCAAAATGTCAATCTTTTACCTTCTTATTGTAGTTCTTTTAAAGATTAATTTGATATGCATGCAAGACAACTAGAGCAACATGTCATCTCTCATCCAACATCTCTAACTTAATGAGCCTAGATACTATGTAATCCTCATCATCAATCAAGTTGTGAAAAGAGACTCTCAATTATGGGATCTCAACCTCAAGGGGAAGTATGGACTCAGCACCATAAACTAGGGAATAAGAAGTGGTACCAATAGGACTGTGAATGTTGGTTCAATATTCCCACAATGCATCATTCAATTGCATGTGCCAAACTCGATCAGCATCATTGAGAATCTTTTTAAGTATTTTGATAATAAAAAAATTATTGGACACCTCAGCTTAGCCATTACTTTGTGGATAATATAAAGTGGAAAAGTGGTGTTGAATATGGAATTTCTCGCAGAGTTCCCTAAAATCTTGATTATTAAAGGGATGCCCATTATAAATGACAATAGTTGAAGGGATCCCATACCGACATATGATGTAGTTCATAATGAATTTAGAAATTTGTATACCGGTTATATAGTGTTGGCAAATGCACACTCCAATGGGAAATTGTAGGTGATTGAAGTTATTGTCATTGATGGCAACATTACAATCATGTGATACCAACAGGCAGACACAGGCACCGGTACCGGCACCAAAAATATTGATCACCGGCACCATGGCTGATAGGAATTTTGTTTAAATGTATTTTATAATTAATTGTAAAATCTTTTGTAAGCCGACTTGGCGGATTGTAATATGACTCATATATGTATGAGATCATTGTAGATCATTTAAGTGTGATACGGATAGAGATATGAAAATAATTAATGCAGATCTAATATGTGAATCATAAGGCAGATATTGGATAAGGGTTTATGTATGTAGCAGAGCTTAAACCGGTATTGAATCTAGCATAGTACATGCTGATCTGAAGTAGTACAAGACGTTGGATTAGTATAATCCATTTTGTAAGTCAGTGTGACTTCTTTGTAATTGAGCAGTGAGCTCTAGGCACTTGGTCTTCCTGCATGTGCAGGCCCCTATTGTAAGCAGTAATATTCTCTTATTGGCCAATAAGTGAATATTGTGGTTCACAAATCCCACCGAGGTTTTTCCCACACTGGGTTTCCTCATTAAAATATTGTGTTATGGTGTGTCTCTTATGTTGTGGTTGCTATTCTTATTTACTGCATTATTTTTGGTTTACCCGTACACAATTTTGATATGCTTTTCATGTTATAAGTGAAAATTATTATACTGGTCAGATACTGATTCACCAGTCAAAGCTTGGTCCTCTATTTTCAAAAGCCTAATAGCTTGAGGAAGATCTTGACACCGGTAGAGATGGAAATTTTGAGAAAGCAATTGGAAATAGCTCTTTCAGACTATGATGCAGAAAAAGTAAAGAATATCAAATTTGAGGATGATCTGAAGGCTGAACGGGATATCATTTGAGGACTTCAAGAAAATTTCACTATCGCAAGGAATAAAAGAAGAGAACTTTGTGAAAAGATGCAGAATGATGAAGATGAAAAGGAAACTCTTAATGATCTGGTGAGCCAACTGAGACAAGATAATTGTACAATGAAGAATGAGATGCAAGATATGACTATGAGATTTTGTAAAGAAATTGAAGATAGAAAGAAGAATGAAGATGATTTGGCTAGAAGACTAAATGATGATGGAAATGAAAACACAAGACTTAGTCATGAAAATGATATGTTGAAGACAGATTTAATGCATACACAAAATGACAGAACTGAACTCATGAGATAGAAAGAAATGTTGGAGAATGAACTAACTGCTGCAAATCAACACAAGGAGAAATTCAAGAAAAGTTCAGAAGAACTTGTTGACATGCTGAAGAATCAAAAACCTAATGGTGATACAAATGGCCTTGGCTTTGAAATTGGTGAAAGCTTTGGTACTGCAAACAATCATGATCATAGTAAACTAGTAAGACAACCTAATGCTTACAAATTCAATGGGAAATGCTTTAACTGTAACAAGTATGGTCATAGAGAAAATCAGTGTAGATCTATAAATTATCTAGAACACTAATACACCCACCGGTCAATGTTCTAAATGCAACAAAACTGGTCATAATTCAGAAAACTGCAGAATGAATATAAGATGTTATGTTTGTGGAAGATTTGGACATCTATCTAATCAATGCATAACACATACCCACATGGGATATGGGAAAGCTATTCAGAAAAACAATATGACTTGTTATGCTTGTAACAAAATTGGACACATTGCAAAATTTTGTAGAAGCAAGACACCACTCGCAAATAAAAAACGTCCTAGTTCGAAAGGTAAAGAAAAGTTGAAGAGGTAAAGCAAGAATTCTCAAAACAATGGATCAGAAAGTCAAATCAGAATGTTGATGGGAATACTCCTCCACTAGTAGAACAGAGTATCACTCCACTGGTAGGAGACTCTTCATCTAACTGAAGGAAAATCCTTTGGGGGATTAGCAACAAACTGAAAAACATGCTAACATACCCTCGGTTAATGGTGAGAAGTTGAAATTACTTCTTTACTGGCAGATGAGTTAAGTTGTGACTTAACCAGCAAGCATTAAATGTGGTAGTTGGAGAAAATAACATTATAAAGCAAGTGTTTTGGCTCCTTTTTCATTCACTGAGCATTCAAATCTTTGAGAGCAAGAAATTTCCCAAGCGAAGGCATCCTTAGCGAAAAAGTGAAGCAGTTCATCCAAGCACGCATCCTAAAGGCAGATTGAGATATTTATAACTATGGCTTCCTCATCAACTCCTAAATTTATTGCAAACCCTATTGTGATTGAAGTAATCAAGTGTCATAGACCCATATTCAAGCTTGTTCCCGAAATAGCAAAGGAAGATGATACCCTAGGTGCATTTTCTCAAATTCCTAAGGGAGTAGTATATGTTGAAGATCCTAGGCTATACATACATTGTCATATAGAGGAACTAGGAGACGATGAAATCAAGAACAAGTATTAGACTATGATTTGTGATGAATCTGGAAATATCAAACCAGAACATAAGATACTGGAAACCCTAGGTGTTACTGAAATCCTTAATGTCTCGGATTTTCCCAAGGATATTATAAGGATTGTGCTAAGCAGAGTTCATGGGGAATTATTTTGGTTTGATTCAATCCATAAGATCACCAAAGAAGCATTAAAGGCAGTAACAGGGTTACCTTCCACCGGTAGCAGGCCTGATAGAACTAAAAAGGTCTCTAATGACACAGTAATAGACCTAAACAACGCAACATTTGACAAAAGGTCTCTAATGGTAAATGATGTGAAGGATATCAATGTCAGATTTGTTAGTATGATTTTAGGCAACAAGGCTACACATGCAAATAGGTTAAACTCAGTATCAAGCCTATGTATTAAAAGTACATATGATATGGTTAACAACAATGCTAGAATAGATGTGTGTGAATGGCTCAAAGATGAATTAATAGACAATATAAAGAAGGTAAAGGGAGATAAGAAAGGAACCTTTAGATTTGGAAATTTACTTGTATGTTTAATGTTGTATATTACTAAGCAAGTACCCGGTATTGGTAGGAGATATTTTGGTTTTGACATACCGATAGGAAAGCAACTTTTGGATACACTAAACAACATGGGAGATAACAGGGAGAAAAACATAAATGAACATTTTCAGGCACTAAAAGCTCGAATGAAGACTAGAACAAGACTGTCATGGGCAATTGTGGATAAATATCAAAAGGAAATATATTTTGTAGTTAAGAAAGATGAAATCTAGACGGAGGCAGTTGTCCCTAAGACTATCTGGGTAACTGAAATGGGCAATGAAACAGATGATAACATCATAGAAACTTATGCAAAAGCCCTCCTTGAAGCACCAAAGGAACCTACTGAGAAAGTCTTTGGAAATGCAGAAATAATTGAAAGTGGAATTCAGTCAAGGAAAATGGTTAAGAAAGTTGAACAAATTGTGAAGAAAGGAACCCGATAGGCAAAGGCAATTAATGAAGATGTTTTGAAACAAACTAGTATCAAGGAAAGCGAGCTGAAAGGACTTCAACCGGAAGCTCATCTTTCACCAGTTGGAACTTCTTCTAAGAGTGATATACCGGCAGTATTCAAAAGGGTAGAAAGGAAAAGAAAACCCTCACTGGTACCCTCACCTACAACTAGGAGAACTAGACAAAAGCAATAGGCAGTGAGGCCTCCAGCAAGGAAGTTGACACCTAAGAAGAAAAAGGTAAAACAAGACATTGCTCCACTAGATAAGCTCCTTAATAGAGGATGGAAAGTTGAAGAACATTAGCAAAATATACAATACACTTTCCACTGATGACAGAGAGAGCATAGAAAATAGTGTAATTTTACACTTGGATATTTACAAGAAATTTCTGATGGAAATTGTTGATGAAATACCCACTGATCTTTACAAAAGACTTCAAGCTAGAAGGGTAGCTATTGTTGAGCTGGACAAGAAAATAAAAATTGAGAAATTACTTACTGTAGACACCCAAAATTGTCCAGTCTAATTAAATAAATATTTTATTTATTTAATTATCTAAGCCTAATTCTTCTATTAATTAAATAAATCTTTATTTATTTAATTAATTCATTTATCCTCTTCTAGCCTTATTTCTCATTTAAATAAATACATTTATTTATTTAAATTATCCTTTTCCTAAATTAAATAAATATCTTATTTATTTAATTGATCCCACTTCTTCTATTAATTAAATAAATCTTTATTTATTTAATTAATTCATTAGCTTTTTCTACCCATGACACATGTCATTTATCTCTTAATTCATACACTACCTACCCCTTTCATTATTTTATTATTTCTTTTACCTACCCTCTAATCATAGCCGACCTCCTTTTACACCTCTCAATCTTATCCCTCCATTTCATATTGTGTCTTCTATATAAGGAGATGCTTCCCTCATTATCAAACCCTAATGAATGATCTTAAGGACTTGACGACAATACGATCCTACTTACAACCACATTCCGTTCTTTGTTGAGCTATTGTGCACATAAAATCTGAGAGCAAATATATCAAGCAAGATCAATGGAGATAGGAAGAATGGAGATAAAAACCCTATTGGACATGTGAAGGTATAATCTTTGTGATTTTGTTTGATTTGCATTGTCTTAGGTAATCTTCATATGTTATGGTGGATCTTTGTTGTTGTTAGGCTAGGGTTTTGTGGTTGAATTCATTTAGCCTATCAATATTGTTATTATTGTTATCCATTTTCACCATATACACTTACAGTTCACCCAGTGAACTCACCTGAAGAGATTGATAAATTAATCAGTGAGGCCAACCAGACTGTATTCTCAACCGGTCACTTGCATGTAGCACTGATGGCAGGGAGAATGAATGAAATTTCAAAAGAGACTGCGGACCAATGGGACATATTCTTTGTTAAAAAGGAGAAACAGGAAGAACTCAAAAGATCCAAGACTATCAGAGTATATCAAAAAGACAGGGATAAGGGGAAAGATAAGGAATTTGGACCTTCGAACCTTAAGATAACTGACAACTTACGCCCACCTCCTTCTGATACTCCATCGGTAGAAAAAGTTGACACTCAACCCACTACTGAGAGTATGGAGACTCCTCTAGAGGATACAAATCCTGGGTCTGAAGTTTTTTATACCATGAATATTGATACACAAGAGGTGAATATTATGGTAGATAAAGAAACCACTGAGGATAAGAAGAAAGATGTGGCTACTAAGCCACTGGCTGCAAATGTGGAAATTAATGATAGCACAGAGATAGAGAAACCGACAGAGGACTCTACTGAGAAACAATCAGAGAAACATGAAATGAATAGTGCAGAGGTAAATACACAGAAACCGGAAGTACATTCAGAGACTACATCTGAGAAATTGGCAGTTGAGAGCTCAGAGAAACCATCTGAGGCACTAGAACAAAAACATGTTGATGTACAAACTGAGACAATCCCACCAAAAAAAACTAAAAAACTAAAACATTTGCTGATAGAAATGCATACCCAAATAGATCCTCCTAAGAAAGAGGAAAGAAAGATTAATACTACAACCAGCAGTAAGGTAATTGTAAAAATAGTTGGACAGACATCTGGTACTTCTATAGCAGAATTCTGGCCTACAAATGTAATAGAGGTCTTATTGGACTCAATAAAGAAAATCGCAGAGTGTAATGCACAAGCCTATAAGGCTATTGATGATACAATCCCCATTCTTAAATTGATAGCACCCAAGTGCATTGTGGATAATAAAGATTCTTTAGGTCAACTAGACACATTGTCTAAATACATCACCGGCAATATTTTGACAATTGATCAAATAAATGAGGACACAGTTAAGGAGAAAATGAATAAAGAGAAAGAGAAATTCTTTGATGAAACAATAAAGAAGTTCATGGGACACATTGGCACCCTTTTATCGGCACTAAACAAAACAATAATGGAATT
Organism: Cryptomeria japonica; assembly: GCF_030272615.1. NCBI lineage: Eukaryota > Viridiplantae > Streptophyta > Pinopsida > Cupressales > Cupressaceae > Cryptomeria > Cryptomeria japonica. The sequence goes on along the minus strand of NC_081414.1, from coordinate 319,876,092 downwards.
TAAGGAACTCTATAGAGATACAAGCAAGACAAATATTCTAACAATAGATATAGACAAGGAAATAAGTAAGGTACAAAATGATATTGACAATATAGCTGATAACCTCGTCGGTTCATCTAAACCATTATCAATTACAGAGCAAAAGATACACAGTCTTGAAGAAAAACTTGAGAAATTTGAAAACGAGAAAGACAAAATAAAAGGGAAGGCAAAAGACCTTAAATGCAAACTCAGCCCCAAATTGGAGTACCTCATCTCTTTGAGTAAAGAGATCTCTGAGGCACTTGTTCAAGGACTGAAGACACCGGAGGAACAAATGCATCACCTCACCGGTACTATTCAAAGGACAGAGGCTGCACTAAAAGACAATGAAAAGTTCACTGAGAGTCTAAATTTGGTATTAGCAAAACTCTTTCAGATTGTAACCCACAAGATACAAGGATCTAGGCAGAAACACACTCCATTGACAGTAAATGACAACCTTTGTCATTGATGTCAAAGGGGGAGTGGTGAGATGAGAAAAATGATCAGAACAGGACATCATTAGCTTAGGGGGAGCATGGATTTTTGACAACACCATTTTGGAAAGATGTTTTGGTAGATTCTTTTTGGACATCATTTTTTTTTAACACTTTTTTATTTTTCTCATGAGTGTTGCCATCAATGCCAATGGGGGAGATTGTTGGCAAATGCACACTCCAATGGGAAATTGTAGGTGATTGAAGCAAGTGTCATTGATAGCAACCTTACAATCATGTGATACCGACAAGAAAACACAAGCACCGGCATCGGCAGACTCTACACCGGCATACAGATCACCGGCACCAAAAAGATTGATCATCAGCACCATGGCCGACAGGAATTTTGTTTAAATGTATTTTATAATTAATTGTAAAATCTTTTGTAAGCCGACTTTGCATATTGTAATATGACTCATATATGTATGAGATCATTGTAGATCATTTAGGTGTGATACGGATAGAGAGATGAAAAGAATTAATACATACCTAATATGTGAATTATAAGGCAGATATTGGATAAGGGTTTATGTATGTAGCAGAGCTTAAACCGGTACTGAATCTAGCATAGTAGATGTTGATCTGAAGCAGTACAAGACATTGGATTAGTATAATCCATTTTTTAAGTCAGTGTGACTTCTTTGTAATTGACCAGTGAGCTCTAGGCACTTGGCCTTCCTACATGTGTAGGCCCCTATTGTAAGCAGTAATATTCTCTTATTGGCCAGTAAGTGAATATTGTGGATCACAAATCCCACCGAGGTTTTTCCCACACCGGGTTTCCTCGTTAAAATATTATGTTATGGTGTGTCTCTTATGTTGTGGTTGCTATTCTTATTTACAACATTATTTTTGGTTTACCGGTACACAGTTTTGATATGCTTTTCATGTTATAAGTTAATAAAATTATTATACCGGTCAGATACTGATTCACCCCCCCCCCCCCCTCTCTCAGTATCTTTGGGAATCCTAACATATAGGTCATACAAATAGCCTCAATCTTCTTAGTGAAGTACTTTGTGGTAGTGATTATAAACCTATGCCCATTGGTAGAAGTGGGATGTATCTTTCTTATGAAGTCAAGTCCCCATTGAAGAAAGACCATGGTTATATTACAAGTTGAATCTCTTATGTTAGTACATAAATCAGGTCCCCATGAACTTGACATCTCCAACACTTTTTTGCAAATGTATGTGCATCTTGTTCCAGTCTAGGTCAATAGTATCCAACTCTGATGAGGTTTTTTGCTAGATTTAAACCATTTAAATGACCCCCATAAATACCATTGTGAACCTCATGTAAAGCCATTTGCACCTGTATTGCGTCAAAATGGTTAGTCAAGATTAGTAATCAACATAAATCAAAACCATCTTAAAAACGATATCAAGAAAGATTAAACATAGAAGCATATGAGAGATAAGAACGAATAAACATTAAGACTTCCCTCAAGATGCTCCCAATGTCATTAGCTCTTCCTTTTCCTCCTCGTCTCCATGAACCTCATTGTTTTAAGCTTGTCAAGTGAAGATTGGGAGATTGAGTGGGGTTAAGTGTGGAATGCTCTCAACTAGCATAACAAACTAAATTGATGGATGCAAATATGATAGATCAAAATGGGCATTATGATTGTGATATGATAAGTGGATAAAAATACAATATGAGGATGCATAAAATTGGATCCTTTGATTGATGAATAGAGGCTTCAATTTATAGAGTTGGGAGCCTAGAAATGGATGGCCAAGATTAAAAGGGAGATCAAGGGCTTAGATTGAAAGGGAATGTGGTCCTAGCCTCCTAGGTTTGAAGGCTTAGCCTTGTGACAAGTGTCACAAGGAGAAGTGGGTTGAAATTCAATGTGATACCACATGTGTGGCCCCACCTTGGGAGGAACAAAGGTCCTAGGGGGAATTGGGATGTGTGTGAGCAACCTTGGAAGAAACAAAGAGATGACAAGTGGAAACACTTGTGGAAAGATGTAAGGGCTAGTGGAAGAGAGTTTATGACACATGGGCCAAAAGGGAAAAGAGTAGGGTGGCTCTATGGGGAAGAGTATCCTCACACATGTGTGAGAACCCCTTGGTCAAAGGTGATGTGTACATGTAAAGTGACTTGTGAGTCGCATGTGGAGTCACATGTGGATTTGGGTAGATGTGTAGTATTTTTAATTTGAATAAATACTAACATTGGTTAGGCTTTGGATTAATTAGGATAATGAGGGGATTAGATGATAGGTATGAATCACTAAATTAGCCAAATTAATCATGGATTAATTTAGCTAATTAGGATTAGGGACAAGAATGGAATATTCCATAAAGATGAGTTTGATTTATTGAAATAAATCAATATTTGGAAGAAGTGGAAAGGGGATATTAATTAAATATAATTTAATTAATTTAAAGGTAATGGTAGGCTAATATGATTAATTAAATTAACCATGCAATAAAGACATAATTAATTAAATATTAACTTAGTCAATTTTATGTGTCTACATTTTCCCCTCTTTGATATAGCATCATGAAGTGATGTTATGTCAAAGAAGAATAAAATCTAGTGGATAAAAAATGATAGGGACTAGTAGCATGATGCCTTAGTTATTGGTGGGTTGAGGAAGGATGATGAAAAATCCATGGTATTCCCCCTCAAGAGGACAAGTGGTTTAAGAACACGGGTGTGCTTGAAATGGATCAAAATAGAGAATGAAAGTGAAAAGGGAGGGATAAGAAAGGTGAATAAACTGAAGCCTTGAGGTGAAACGGAGATATGGAATGAAAGAGGATATGTGGTAGAGAGGATGGGGATTTTGTTGTGCATTATATAGAGAGCAATCCTAGGTTTGATTTTGCAAAGGATTATCAACATTACTGATTATAGGAATCGGAATGTAATGAATATTCAATGTGTGGACTAGACTCGCAGACAATAGGTTATCTGAATGTACACAAGTTCACAAACACCCGTGATGGTGTAAATGCCAGACTTGATGGATCATACAAGAGAAACCACAAACACACCATAGCACAGAAACTATGCCCTAATGTAAACCAACCTAGACATGCCAAGATATAAAATGATCAAGGCAGTCATGAAGATGTATAGTCCTAGGACACAAAATAAAATCAAAGCGAAAAGATCATTCAAGCAAACGACTCATGTGGTCAACAAAAATCTATTGCCAAGAGTAGAACATGGATTTGGATAAGCTTCTAGTCATGGGAAGGATTCATCTCGATGGGCACTGATGATAAGATAGATTGATGATAGGAAATAGATTAAGTTGGCCAGGAGAGACGTTAGTCAAGAGGATCTCTACTTGGATTTGGTTAACACATTGTGGATAGGTGTTTGGATTAAATGCAGAAGTCTAGGTAAACTCAGATTGATGGGAAAAAGCTTAGATTGATGGGAAATATCAGTTTGATGGGAATATATGTATTCATAATAGTGGATTAGATCATCATCACAAGGCGGAAGGAGGAGGCGATAGGATGAAAGTGAACAGTGAGAGAAAAAGGAAAACGATAAGCCAGTGTGTATCCTTCTCTTATGTAGGAAATACTATGCAAATGTAATATTGTGATGCCTTTGAGTGATGTTGTGCAACTGATCAATATAGTGTTGGTGCAATCTAGAGAAATTGGTTGAATTACCCTAGTTTTAGTCAAAGTATGACAGTTGATGTCAGTTGGTCACTCAGACAGGATAAAGTCTGAGTAATTGAGTCAAAGTGACCTGTTGAGACTTAGACAATTGATGTAATTGTCCGATGAAGTCAATGTATCTGAGTCAAATTACCCATTGAGACCTAGAAAATTGATGTAATTGTCTGTTTGGATTGTGTTTGATTGGTTGACCGATTGATAGTTGGGTTTAAAAGGTAGACACAACAACTTGTGGTTGTGTACAAGATGACCTAGATGATAGAGGGCTACGCAGCTTGATCAAGTAGATGAAACATGATGCAGGTTATTCAGTGACGATGACCTGGATAGGAAGGGTGAGGGGGGGTTAGCTATGTATGAAAGATATGCAGCTATATGGATTGATGGATGGATGAAATGCAATGGTAGGATATGTTTTGATCTTGACCGAGATATTGGAAAACCAAGGTTGAGAGTTACACCTATTACAGACAAGAATATTCCCCTCCATTCTGGTGCACATATTGATGGTCAAGGTATACGTTATACTCAATAAGCCATAGTGATCCATGACTTTGTATTTTTGCATAGGATCTCATAGCTTAGTGAACTTCTCACGTAAACGCCATTAGTATTTTCCCCAGAACTTCATCAAAACAATCCACAGACAGAAAACAAAGAAAATATACCATGAACCATCCTGACCACTCTAATCGCGTGTGGATATCCTAGAGTAGCATAGGAACATGGTATAAATCAATAAAAGATAATAGCAATATCAAAAGTTGAACAACCAAAGAATCTTCTTTCCAAAAGATGTGTCATCATGTCTTGTTGTAAGGAAGGATGCATCCTTGTTAAGGCAGTTATTTGATGTTTGGCCTAGGCAGTTCACCGTTGCAGACTAATTGATAGTTTGTCTTGTTTGAGTATTTGATTTATAGGCTCGGTTTGTTTCCACGTCTGATCGAATGTTTGTGTGAACTAGAATCAGTTTATTGCAATGTTTTTGATTGGTTTTTGTGATGTTTTTGGATTTTCTAGTTATGTATAATTTTTTGAATGTTTTCTAATTTTTCTCAATGTTTTTGATATTTTGTTGAGTTTTTACAAATGTTTTTGGTTGTATTTTATGACGTTTTTCAAATGTTTTTGGTTTATTTTGAGATTTTATGAATGTTTTTGCATTATTAGGTTAAAAAGGTTGCCCCTTGTTATAGCCCTGTTATGATGTGATTATCAATAGAAATGTACTTAGAGACAATGAAATGTTTGACATGAAATTCTATTGTGCAATATGCAAGATGAAAGATGCATGTTCCTATTTGATCAAGGATGATTGTCTGAGGTTATTACTTTGTAATACACTAATCGTTTTGAAGATTTAAAACATTTCAGAGATAGGGGTTCAATCTGTTTTCAAGAACCTTTGGACAACCCACCTTAACACACTGAGTTACTAGCATTTATGAATGGAGACGTGGAAAACTTCCCCGTTGATTCTTGAGACTTTTGATCTTCTTTTGCCTATGTGTGTGCTTTTGAATTAATTCTGACCCTTGTAACCATAAGAGAACCTTAGAATCCTATATGACTAGCTACGTAAGTTATTCTGATTTCAAAAGCATCCTGGATAGAGCCTCGCTACCAATCAGACGTCTATAGCCCCGATGAGGTTATTCGCTATAATTTCTTAAATATTTCTCCATTGCCAGCAGGCGTCCATAGCCCTGATGGAGTTACCCGCATGTTCCTGTAGCCAATCTTTTATTTCACTTTCTTGCATGATATTTCAATTATATATCTTTGCTCTTTTGCCTTGATATTTTGATATATAATTAGGCATAACTCTTTTTATTTTATATTCTTGCATTGGCTTTTAATCAATGAAACCTAAATGGGTATGACAATTATAGAGGTGTTGAAGTAGAATTTTGGATTTTTCACTAGCCATATGATCAACTAGGTATCTACAATGACTTAGAGAAAATGATTAATATGTAAGATATAGCAATTGATAGATTTTTGGGTAACAAGGCTCAATAGTAAAACTTCTACCCCACCATAGATAAAGCTCAATCACAAGGTGACGTTGAATATGAATGACCTAATACTTTCAAAAACTTCATGTACAAGTATCTAAGAAATGAGACAACCTTCACTTCTCTTGAGTGCAGATAGGTAATTAACTAAGAAAATCTCCTTGCTTTATTGATGCAGCTATATGCTATGAAGATTGTAAATGTGATGCGCTTGAAAAGAAACTAAATTTAATGCAGTGCTTTTAAGAAAATGGAATGCAAGTGCAATCTAATCTAGCCATAATCAATGGGCTTTATGAATCCCACATCCCACAACTTTTGTAACTCTACTTTTAAAGAATATGTGGATTCGTCTTCTTGAGTTTTGGTTTGTATTGCTTTATTCTTGGTAACAATGGTGTGTGATGTAACACTAACTCTAGATCCATCCCTGGCATATAATCATATAACTCAGCCAAGTATATGTTATGCACAACTTCAGCTTCTTCTATGTTTACTTATTTTGTCTTTCCCACCAGCGATGCAGAACTTTCTTGTGCAATAAGAAGATCTTTTAGTTCACTTTTACCAATGTTTTCAATCTTATCAAGGTCTTGTGAAGTAGAGGAGCTTGCTTCTTCAAAGTATGTTGTGTTGTCAAGGTCTATTGCAAAACTTGTTTTGTAATCATCATATAGGGATCCATCTCTAATACCCAAGAACTCTTTTATAACTTCATCATTTTCAAACCAATCAAAATGTGGTGGTTCTTCTTGCCCCCAGACTATAAGAAAGATGTGTATCATCATCATACTGTGGTGCTTCTGGCATCATACATACATGGTTATCATAGTCATCTCTCCATGAATTTGGGTCTATTTTCTTATCCTCATCTGTGAAACCATCATTTTTGTCTCCTAGGTTATCAATGATTGTAGAAACTACTACATCTCCTGCATTGATAGTATTGATGATATAGTCATATGAGACCTTGTATAGTTGGTAGTATTATTTTGTGTTCCTAAGGTTGGTGCCTTTTCCTTATCATGTTTGGAAAATGGGTCTTTAAAGATGGTGTGATTTGTGTTTGTTGGTCCCTTGTTTGTGTCCAATGTGATGTTTTCTTAGTCTATTAGATCCTGATGTCCCCTTGGTCTGTCAAATTTTGGCATCCCAAAATTGCATGGAAAGGGAGGCATGACAATTCTCTTATCAAATGGGTAGACACAGATGTCGTCGAGAGCATATATCTTTTGTGGCCTCCTCAAGTTTAATTTTTGAGTGAGGTCTTCTACTTGTTGTCTCAAAAGATCCATTTCTATGGGAGGAGGGGGTGCATACCTATGGTCCCTTCGTTGATATTGGTCGTCATTGTTATGGTAAGTATTCCTTGATCTTCTTTTGTTTTGAGTTTTGTCTTGATGATGACTATTTTGGGCTTGCTTTGGTGATTCTCTAAGTTGTGATATGTCAAAGTTTGAAGGAATTTTTGTGCCCTCTTGAGCAAGTCTTAAGAAATGAGTGTTAGTGTTTCCCTTGAGAACCTCATCAAAGATTCTGTTAAATCTGGGGTCCTGTGTGGCTCGTTCAATTTCCTCTTGTGTGTGAGTATCTGGATCTTCTTCCGCTTTATATTTGGTATGAAAGGGATTTACATATTCTTCTTTATCCAATTCATGAAATATTTTGGTTCCTTGTGTCTCTGACTCTGAGATCTAGTCATAGCCATGATGAAGTTTGTGTTCTAGAAATGAGATGAAATGGAGAAGTGGATAGGTGATCCCTTCTTATAATTTCAAGATTTTATGACAATGATGGTGAGTTGAAATGTTTGTGGATATTTGATCTCCTACACTAAAGTTTGGGTATCGACAAAGTCCTCTTTAGAATTGCTTGTTTGATGTTTTAACAATTTTGAGATGAGGTGTGGCAAGGTTTGTGGTGTTACAAATCACAAGCTACCTAGCTATGAGAGGATGCACTCAAAAACTAGTTTTAACCTATCTATGATGCTTAGTAATGTCCCTTAGGATGATTGATCATAGATGTAGAGACATACTAGAAAGTATTTTTGTTGGTATGATGAGGTGTAGAAAGGTTTGTTTTGTTATAAACACAAGCTACCTAGCTATGAGAGGATGCACTCAAGAACTGGTTTTAACCTATCTATGATGCTTAGTAATGCCCCTAAGGATGATTGATCCTAGATGTAGAGAAACACTAGAGAGTAATTTTTTTGTTGTGATTAGAAATATATTAAAGAACTAAGGACAAGACCTCTTTGTGTTGAGAGTTGAATGGATTTTTTATGTTTGGATTGTGAACTTTGGAATGAATGTGAACCTTGGAATTTCTACTAAGGGACCATGAGTCTGATGATTGATTTTTGAAATGATTTTGAAGTGAGAAATATGGAAGAAAATGATTATGATGTTTTGATTTTGGAAAGATTATAAATGAATGATTTAAGAAAATGTAGGAGGATTATTTGAACCTAGGAATCTCTAATAAGTGATTGTAGGTTGTGGAATGTATGATGGAGGAATGTGTTGATCGCGATTGTGATGATATGATAGAGCCCTTCTGTGAAAGAAAGCTTGTCATGCAAGTGGTTCTAATTCAAAGTTCTCAATAAAACCGTGACTAAAATTGTGATATCAATGGAGGAAAGTGTGATGTTTCAACAACTTATGGTTTTTGTATAAGAAACTTATTCTCTTTTGGTTTTTATTTTCACTTTGCTTCTTTTTGGTTTTTCAATAAATTGACTTCTTAGCGTATTTGAGAGATTTCCAAACACGAAGCATTGATGCCTCTTTCAAGAGTGTTGTTTTTTTTGTCGAGATCATTGTTGGGGTGTAACATGTTTCAATTCTTTGATTCTTTTGACAAGAAAACACATCAAGAACACAAGCCCATATTCTTGCCTTTTTCAAAAATGGCACAAAAGGTGTGGGTCTAAATCAACCCATTCATGAAATTTTTGACCATGATAATGCATGTATGTTCATAGGCCTAAAGTCGCCCAAATTTCCACTGGTATGGAACAAGACGAAGACAACTCAAACACTTTTTAACCCTAAGGTAATGGCCAGTTGCGGTATTTTTAGCCCACAGCTTGATATTTCTTCAAATTTGGTACTACATACCTTATGTATCCCGTCGTGGAAATTAAGGATGTGATATACTAAGTCTTGCACGAGCATAATAGATAGGTGGTCACTATGATGGGGGAGTCACCACTTTCATCAAGCTACAAGTAGCTTTTCAAAAAGCCATGTTTTTACTCAAGGAAATATGTATGGTAAGTATCTTGGGAGCAAAACCTTCTATGGTCTTGCACTAAACTTTTCACAAATATCCTCAATCAATAGAATGGGTGGGCTTCTAAAATAAGAGTTGTCTAGTAATGTTTGATGTCTTTAGATGTAAGTTCATTCTGCAGTGACTCACTTTAAGAGCCTAGTAACTCACGGTGGGGCCCATATGTCCTTTTGGAAAGTTACACTGTAGGAATAGATACACCTAAGGCTACAGCTTTATCTCACACCTAATTTCTATAGCGGCTCAAAGGATTTAACGCTCAAGGTCGTCCCAAGGGTGATGTGTCCCTTGGCAGGCCTCTCTTAAAAATAGAAAATTTAGAGTGTTACTAACACTTTTCTCTTGCACCTAAGACCACGAGAGCCAAGGGAGAAGATAGTGTGTGTTATAATTGGGACCACTCTACAAATTTGCACAAATGTGTCAAACACAAAAGACACTTGTTCTTTTTAACCCATCATCGCAATGTGATCTATTTGCTACTTGTAGATATTTCTCCAACAATCATGATGTTCTTTTTAGCCAAGATAGCAAAATGAAGTGTTCTTTTTAAACTAAATTGTTGCGCCAAATAAGACAATTTTAAATGTTCATTTTTAACCAGTATCGCAAAATTTATGTTTGTTTTAGCCAAATTGCAACAAAGTGACAATGTGATTGTTCGTTTTAACCAAGATAGCAAAGTGTGATTGTTCATTTTAGACCAAAATAGAAAAGTGTGATTGTTCATTTTAGACCACGTGCTCGCGCAAAGAAAAATTTCCTATCCTAGGGTTGATCAATTTGCACTATTAGATATTTTACAAAAAAATATTACAAATTAAAAGTCATCAAACCCTATGAGAAAATTTGTTGGAAAGATGCTCCTTAATGTCATGCCACGACCTGCATCTATTTTGACATAACACTTCAAAATAAATTCTTTGTATGGAATGCAATGATTATATGATCTGCACAAAAACAAAAGGCATTAGAAAATTTCAAGCAAGTGTTATTGGCAGGTGGAAAGTTGAATTACTGACAAAATGCCTCAAAGAGTTGTCATCTCATGGAGAGTACTTATGCGCTAAATGGTTCAATGCTAGCACCTGTCAAAGGTGGAAGCATAGACAATGCAAGTGGACTGTTTACAAGATGTCTCAAAGAGATGTCGCTCTAAATGAAATGAATGATTTGTAGGATATGCACAAAATGGATTTGTTGAAAAAAACAAAAAGCATTAAAAGATTTCATGTAAATGCAGATTCACAATTGAAAAAGACTGATTCTACAACCTTTGTCGTAAGGAGAGCTTATTGCAGGATGCCTCAAAGATATCCTCCTTAGCTGTGTGTAATGGGAGCTTTCTGACAGAATGCCTCAAGGAAATGTCACTTTTTTGATAATGCAATGTAGGCATGATATGCACTACAAGTTTGTAGTGGGTAGGTCCTCAAAATTCCCATGCAAATGCAACATTCAGGTGTAACCTCACTAATTGTGCACACGAGGAGCTTTAAAATGTGGTATGGGCATCTATCACAATATGGAGTATTGTAGTGATGTGTGAAAGAATGCTACGATATGCACGCAACGAATTTTATGAAAAAGCTTTAGAGACTTCCAAGTAAATGCAAATGGCGGACTTTGAAAAGTCTTTAAAAACTTTCAAGCAAATACAAGTGGCAAACATTGAATTTTTTTAATGCACCTTCAAGTGAAAAAATGTAGATATCATCTGTTTCATTTTTGGCAATACTATTTTTATCTTTGGTTTCAACCGTATAGGATATGCAGTCTTCAATTATCCAAGACTTCTTTTTCTTTTTTAGGTTATTTTCTGCATGTTAAAATGAAACCTCTTGTGGTTAGGGCCAAAATGCTAGATGATTTATTCATTACCGATCTCATTACCAATAAATTAAACCCAATGGCTTCGATTAGATCAATTCTTTTCTTTTTGGCTAAAGAAAAGTTTTGTGACATCTCAGGGTGGCCAATTAGTAAATTTTCTTGGACCAGTCTATCAGATGATGATATCCTCGATCAATTCGATCGAATTTGGATAAATATGTTTCATTACTATAGTGGATCAATCAATCAAGAGGGTTTATATCATATAAAATATATACTTCTACTTTCGTGTGCTAAAACTTTGGCCTGTAAACATAAATGTACGATATGTGTAGTTAGGGAACAATTAGGTTCGGAACTCTTTACAAAATTATTTTCAAAAGAAAAATTAATTTCTTCATCCTTTTCAAAAACTCATTCATAGAGAGAATGAATTTGGAATTCAGAAATTAGCCAGATAAATCCCCTGGCTAATTTTTGGCAAAAGATGTAGAATAAACAAATAGAAAACTGATTTGACCAATGAAATGCTTATTGAGCAATTGCCAAGATCAATTTATGATCCTATAGCTCTTTTCCACCCAGAAATCCCACCAAATGATTAGTAAATTACTACATGGAGAAAGCCGTGTGCAATGAAAATTGCAAGCACGGTTTGGGGAGAGATTTCTTGCTCTTATAAAAAGAAAGAGCGGATAATCCACTCCATCCAATGAGCTCTGGATTCAAGTCTCGAGCAACCCAGAGTACTAGAATCTAGTACCTAAAGGTATTTTTACTTATGATCCAATCCAATTCATGTTATTTATTTCTCTTAATAAGCAAGAGAGGCAGCATCCCACTATTCGGGAATCATCTGAGAAATGATAAGATCTTTCTTACCTAGTTTTCTCCAATAACATTTAGCTTCAAGGTAATAAATACTATTATTATATTACCTTGAATCATAAAGAAAGAAGGAATGCTCATAGATCGCATTAATACCGGTATTAATACCTACAGATATTATACTATTCAAAAGTATTTCAATATATGTGCATATAGTTTATGGAGGAAGATACCATGAATTTCTATAGTATTCATAAAGATGTCAAAATAAATATTGGTTGGCATACAGATATGTATTATATTATACTGTTGAATAACAAGCCTTATGTGTATGCTTGGGAGCTTCTAATGATTAAATAAACCAGGTTATAACCATGACCGCAATTTTAGAAAGACGCAAAAGCGCAAGCCTATGGAATCATTTTTGCGATTGGATCACTAGCACTGAAAACTGTCTTTACATTGGATAGTTCGATGTCTTGATGATTCCTACCCTATTAAATGCAACCTTTGTATTCATTATCACTTTCATTGCAACTCCACTAGTAGATATTGATGGTATTCATGAACTTGTTTCCAGTTCTCTTCTTTATGGAAACAATATTATTTCTGGTGCTATTATTCCTACCTCTGCAGGCATTGGTCTGCATTTCTATCCCATCTCGAAAGCAGCTTCTGTTGATGAATGGCTATACAACAGTGGTCCCTATGAGCTAATTGTTCTACACTTCCTACTTGGTGTAGCTTGCTATATGGGTCGTGAGTGGGAGCTTAGCTTCCGTCTAGGTATACATCCTTGGATTGTTGTTGCATATTCAGCTCCAGTAGCAGCAGCTACTACTGTTTTCTTGATTTACCCTATTGGTCAAGGAAGTTTCTCTGATGGTATGCCTCTAGGAATCTCTGGTACTTTCAATTTCATGATCGTATTCTAGGCTGAAGACAATATTCTTATGCATCCATTTCACATGTTAGGTGTAGCTGGCGTATTCTGCGGCTCTCTATTTAGTGGTATGCATGGTTCCTTGGTAACTTCGAGTTTGATCAGGGAAACTACCAAAAATGAGTCTACTAATGCAAGTTACAAATTTGGTTAGGAAGAAGAAACCTACAATATTGTAGTTACTCACGGTTATTTTGGCTGATTGATCTTCCAATATGCTAGTTTCAACAACTCCCATTCTCTACATTTCTTTTTAGCTACTTGGCCAATAGTAGGTATCTAGTTTACTACTTTGCGCATCAGCACTATGGCTTTCAACTTAAATGGATTCAATTTCAACCAATTTGTTGTTGACAGTCAAGGTCGTGTAATTAACACTTGGGCCGATATCATTAATCGTGCTAACCTTGGTATGGAAGTGATGCACGAGCGTAACGCTCACAACTTCCCTCTAGATCTAGCTATTGTTGAAGCTAATTCTATAGATGGCTAATTACTCAATCTGATGAATTGTTAGTGTCTTTCAATCCTTGAAAAGCAAAAAAGAAAGAAGTACCAAAATCAAAAGGTTTGGTACTGCTTTTTTCCGTCTAATTTTTCCATCATAAAACTAAAAGTTATTGCGAGCAGAGCACAATAATTATTTATTGTGCATCCAACAGGAATTGAACCCGCGACTTCCCAATTATGAGTTGGGTGCTTTAACCATTCAACCATGGATGCATATTAATAATAATAATAATAATAATAATAATAAGTATCGGCTCAGATCTTAAATTGGATACCCAAAACTATTGTTTTCAACAAACAAATAAAGAAATGTAACGAACTTGCTTGAGAGTTGTATTGAAGGTTATTTATCTTGGAATGCATCACTTTGATGTCCGGTCAGAGCTTGCCAATAGAACTGAAGAGTTCATAACTAACTCATAATATAATAGTTTCATTATTAGTTCATTTTCGGGGCTTAGAACCATTCTTCTTGAAATGGAATGACCATAGACAGAGACTGTCAATTAGTTTGGGGCGGACAACCCGATTTCAATGATCTTTACTAGCACTGTTTGATCCTCAAAGAGATGTCAAATGTAACGTTATGATTGTAGGATATGATGTTAAATAGACTTGGGTTACAAAGCACTGCAATTTTGTTGGAAGGCTTTAAAAACTTTCAAGCAAAAGCAATTTTCATGTGTAAAGTCAAATTCAATAGTCTTTTCTAGCTTCCTCTATTCCATGTGCATAAATTTGTGCAGATGAGCATCTTTATTGTGTTAAAAATAGTACATCTATCGTATATTAATAATGGAAATGTGAACTGCTAAGCATTTAGACACAAATTCTGGAATGACAAAGTTAACAGATAACAATATATTTATGAAAACTTATCAGCAAACATATAACTAGGAAGATCGTAAAAGGAGTTAAATCCAAAATTTGTAACCCAATAATGAAAGCATTCTAAGTTAACCTGTAGGTAGTTTTAGAAATCACATAATTATCTAATTCACGTTGGGTTCACCAAATGTATCGCGTCAAAATGGTTAGTCAAGATTAGTAATCAACATAAATCGAAACCATCTTAAAAATGATATCAAGAAAGATTAAACATAGAAGCATATGAGAGATAAAACGAATAAACATTAAGACTTCCTTCAAGACGCTCCCAATGCCATTAGCTCTTCCTTGTCCTCCTCGTCTCCATGAACCTCATTGTTTCGAGGTTTTCAAATGAAGATTGGGAGATTGAGTGGGGTTAAGTGTGGAATGCTCTCAACTAGCATAACAAACTAAATTGATGGATGTAAATATGATAGATCAAAATGGGGCATTATGGTTGTGCTATGATAAGTGGATAAAAAGATAGCATTAGGATGCATAAAAGTGGATCCTTTGATTGATGAATAGAGGCTTCAATTTATAGAGTTGGGAGCCTAGAAATGGACGGTCAAGATTAAAAGGGAGATCAAGGGCTTAGATTGAAAGGGAATGTGGTCCTAGGTTTGAAGGCTTAGCCTTGTGACAAGTGTCACAAGGAGAAGTGGGCTGAAATTCAATGTGGTCCCAAATGTGTAGTCCCACCTTGGGAGGAACAAAGGTCCTAGGGGAAAGGGGGGTGTGTGCTCACACATGTGTGAGGAACCTTGGAAGAAACAAAGAGATGACAAGTGGAAACACTTGTGGAAAGGTGTAAGAGCTAGTGGAAGAGAGTTTATAACACACTGGCCAAAGGGGGAAAGAGTAGGGTGGCTCTATGGGGAAGAGGATCCTCACACATGTGTGAGAACCCCTTGGTCAAAGGTGATGTGGACATGTGAAGCGACTTGTGAGTCACATGTGGAGTCACATGTGGTTTTGGGTAGATGTGTAGTAATTTTAATTTGAATAAATACTAACATTGGATAGGCTTTGGATTAATTAGGATAATGAGGGGATTAGATGATAGGTTTGTAGGAATCACTAAATTAGCCTAATTAATCACGGATTAATTTAGCTAATTAGGATTAGGGACAAGAATGAAATATTTCATAAATATGAGTTTGATTTTGATGAATACTAAGAGGGGGGGTGAATTAGTATGCCAAAAATCTTTGTACTTAAAGACTTTGTTAGACTAATAGTAAACCGGTAAAATAGTTTAGCAGACAAACCGGTTAGAACACATGCTAACCAAATAGAAAATAATGCATTCACCCACAGAAGCACAAACACCATAACACAAGAGATTTTGACATGGAAACCCAAATGGGAAAAACCACGGTGAGATGGAACTCACAAGTAACTATCTGCAGAATAGGAACCAGACCGGTTAAGGTCATACAATGTTCTTTACCAGAACAGATCTTGTTAGGAATCTCAATCTCTGTTAGGAGATAAGTCTGATTAAAGACTACCTTGCTAGAGGATTTTAGATCCACAGATGTGAACCACCTTGTTAAAGGATTTACAAAAGGCTTTTGGGCCTACCCGGTTAAGGGCTTCAGACTTGTCAAAGATGTGAGTAATCAACAAGTCAGTGATCTAGATAATAGCACAGATTGCTTGGTTAGATCCTTGATAGCTCATTCCTAATGCATTCCAGCATTACTTTAGTCTTCTACACATTCACACTCTCTCTAACTCATCAACCACTTTGAACCCTAGCAACAACCTAAAACCCTAGACATGATGTCCTTATAAAGGAATCTGATTTCATGTCGGTCCAATAGGATTACAATACAATTTCCTAGGTTCAATGCATCTAGACATATCTAGTAACACGACACAAAAAGCACCGTTAAAGTGTCAGCACCGTCAAACAATCGGTGGATGGTAACTCACCACAAAATATCGGTTGGTAACTCATCACAGAGTATTACCAGTTCATACAAAATACCGATTTAAGCAAAATACCAGTTGTCGGTTTGACAAAATGAAGACTGGAAAATATGTGTTATGTCGCTTTGATCCTTCGTACCGCTTGAGATCCTTGAACGGCTTGGGGTCAACATACCGCTTCATATCAGTAAACACTTTCTGCAAAACACCAATAGTCTAAGGACTATAATGCATCATACCAGTTGGAACAAATACCAGTTGAGCTTTAACTTATTCATACAAAAGTGATCTCAATGCAAGTGTGTGTCCATCAATGACAATCACAACATAATCATCAAAAATGCCAACAATCTCCCCCTTTGGCATTGATGGCAACACTTAGGAAATTTTGACATCTAAGTGTTTTACAACAAAAATATGCCATAATCAAAATTACTCCCCCTAAGCATATACACTATCCCTTTTGCAGAAAATACAATGTATACTACTTCTTAACATAAATAACATGAAAGTATACATCAAAACATTCAAAATTTATACTTCTCCCCCTTTGCCATAAATGACAACAAAATATTATAGACCAACCCCTATTGCATTAGTATTAAGAGAATAGGAGTTTATGACAATAAAGAATAAAACTTGTCAAAAACTGATTTAAAGTCCTACAAAAATTGTTTCATAGATAAGGACCAGGACTCAAGTAGGGAGGTAGCCACTTCTTTCTCTGTCTGCATCTGGGAGACCTGCTCTTCCATGGCGTCAATTGTGCTCATCTCTTGAGTCACCGTTAAGGCATCCAGATTGAGATAACATTTCTGAAGTATCTGCAGGCGTGGGAGTAGAACCAGTTGGAGTTCTTGCAAATCTCGAGTCCGGTTGCTGATTTCCAACTCTATTTTGGCAAACTGGATATGAAACCGGTGAACGGTTTGCCCATAAGTTGTAAAAGAGTCATACGGCGGCTTGAAGGGGCTCATATATAACTGCAAGTCAGTTTGTAGCTTTTTCTTTTGTACAAGCACATCATCACATAAGAGATGGGGTTGCCAAATCTTACTCAGTAGTAGATTCCCCTCATCTAGAGCATTCCTTATGTCTTTTTGTGCTTTTTGCAGATCAGACCGGAGCTCATTTAGCTTCTTTACCAGAGCAATGTTGAGAGCCTTTTGATTCTCTTTCTTGGCATTTGCCTCTGCTACCTCTTCTAAGCTCTGCACCTGATCATCCACTATGGTGCATAGGAGCTTCAATTGTGCCAATTATGAATCAGTACTGGGGAGGTTTGTGTTGGGTAACAAACTGGTAAGAGTGTCCACCGCAGCTTGGATCACATCTTGCTCCTTCTTCCTCCTTAACACTTCAAGGCATTCTTGAGCAACCTTAATGCTTTGTAGTAGCTCCATTTCATTGGCAGACTGGAGGTCAATAGGACTGGTGAGGTCAGCTGGTTTGGCTTGACTACCAGTTGCCTTTGAAGTCTCCATCTGAGTGCTTTTTGCCACTTCTTCTTTCTCTGTAGCTCTTAAATTTTCCTCTTCTATCTTTTTATTTTCCTCTTCTTCTGTTTTCCTTTTCTCTTCTTTCCTCTGCTTCTCTTCTTCTTCATCCTTTTTCCTCTGCTCCTCTTCCTACTGCTTCTTCTCCTCTTCCTTTTTCTTTTCTTCATCTTTCTGCTTCTTTTCTTCTTCATTCTTCTTCTTCTCCTCTTCATTCTTCCTCTTCTCCTCTTCATCCTTCTTCTTTACCTCTTCTTTCTTTCTCTTCTCCTCTTCATCCTTCTTATTCTTCTCCTCTTCATTTTTCCTCTTCTCCTCTTCATCCTTCTTCTTCTTCTCCTCTTCATTTTTCCTCTTCTCCTCTTCATCCTTCTTCTTTTCCTCTTCATCCTTCTTCTTTTCCTCTTCCTTCTTTCTTTTCTCCTCTTCATCCTTCTTTTGTTCCTTATCCGCTTCCTTTCTTTTCTCCTCTTCTTTGTCCTCCTCTGCTTTCTTCTCCTCATTTACCTGTTATGCCTGCTTCTCCTATCATGTTGGTTCTGATGGTCTATCCTGAGCAACATCCTCTACATCCAGAGTGTTGACATCAATAGTGTCTGTAGGTTCAGTAACCAGGTTTCCTTCATTATCAAACACTTCATCTGGTTTTGTTATTGCCGGTTCTTTCTCAGCCTTCTTGTTGGCTTCAGCCACTTGATGCATCTTAAGAGCTTCTAGAGAAAGAGTATGTGTATTCTTGATCACTTTTTGACCCTTGCCTTCGAGTAACAGGAGTCTTCTTCTTCTCATGAAGAAGAGGCCTTTGTATTTATTCATAACTTCAAAAAGTTCTGAATTTGATACATCAGGAAAATGTTGAGCAAAAATTTTCTCTCTCATTTCCTGTTCCTTTTCTATGGCAATGCACCATTTATTGTCTAAAGAATTATACAAAGAATCTGGTGTCTCAGATCTAATTTCTGAAGGCAACCGGTCATTAACACATAAATGCTTAATGATTTCTTGTTCAACTGCTTCATTTTCATCATCATTGAAATCATCAAAACAATTAATCAAATCATTCAGCACTTTTCTCCTAATATTTTTTATAGTTCTTTTACAATGTGTCAAAGGTTTGTAGGAAGAAATGTCAATATTTACTGGTGCCGATGATGTCGGTTCATTCTTTGTCTTTTTCTTTGCTTGTCTTGTCTTCTTGGGTTTTTCCTCAGACACAGTTTCTTCTGACCGGTGAGTTATTCCTTGTCTTCCTCTTCCTCTCGAAGACTTTGGTAGGTGCCGCTTCCGGTTTCTTCTTTGCAGGTGACCACTTGGTCACTTTGGGACTGGCTGCAGTAACTAGTGCCGATGTCAAAGGCACTCCCTTTCCTTTCTTTTCAGGAGGTTCAACAATTGGTGCAACCCTTTCCAAATAGGTGGCAGTTCTCTTTGCCTTGGGATCAAGGGGTGAGGCGATTAGGGTAGAAGCATACCCGTCCAGCATATCATACATCACCTCATAGCCCATAGGCTCTACTTCTTCTTATCTGGGCTCAATGACCTCCATTATGCATTCATCCACATTGATGATAAAGCAGATATCCTCTTCATATTTCTTGACAATGTCACCGGATATCTTTATCCTTTGGCCCATCTTGCGCCTGAACTCATCAAAGTAATTGTTCAGCACCTCAGGGTAACCAGTTCCAACTGCTTGCAGGCTCTCTTTGATCTACTTGGTAATCGGTTGGTCGGTAGACCACTGAATATCTCCAACTCCTGGGAAATAACCTTGGAAGTAGAAGAATAACCCTACCAGTAGTTGTCCAAACTTGAATCTTAGTGCATTATTCTGTTTGGTTGACTTAAGATTCAACATAAGTTGTCTTTGCATACAAGTGCACAGATCAAACGATGCATCTTCTTTGATCATCTGGTAAGCGGCATTTACCGCTGCAGCAGATACAGAGTTAATTCTGCTAGCAGAGAACGTCCGGTAGCCTATCACCATGCAGGCATACTTGACCAGATCATCCTTGATTGAGTTGATGGTCATGCCACATGAGTCGCTCACTGAATCGGTGAGCTTGGACATTTCCGTCTTGCTGACCTTCCTTAGGGTTGGCGCTTCCCCTGTATTGCAGAAACCAGTGACGGTATGAATCACTTCCGGTGTGATATCATGTGTCCACTCTAGGTACATCTTGTCACCATGAACTCTGCTTAGAATGATTCTAATGTGGTCATCTGTGAAATCCTCTAGGAAGTAAACCGCATTGTGAAGTTTCTTCTTCTCCAAAATGCTATACTCCAGTTTGATCTTTTTATCCTTCCCACATAATAGACCTAGCTGAGAATGGATCACAAGAGACCCTAGGTCTTCAATTTTGCAGTCTATATAGTTAGAAATGCCTTCTTCCACTATCACACCAGCCGGTACTTGAGACAAGGCATTATATTTTGACTTTCGTTGTATGAAATCCATAGAATCGACAGTTGCACTAGAACTATCGTGAGATGTAGAAGCCATGATAAAATAGAAAACTCAAGAAATACCTTTCGGAAATCGAGAATTTAGGGCTTGCAAATTCCACTTCGCCTTCCACTTCGTTAGTTGTTGAATCACCACTTTGAGTTCTTCTCTTGACTTTTTGATATTTGCTTCTGAATCTTCTTCAGGGTTTCGAGATTTCTTTGAATCACAACACAAATCACTTTTTCTTCGCTCTGCACTTGAAAAACTTCTTCGCTCGAAAAATGATAGTGAGAAATGATTTGAAAATTCCTTTTAAACATATTCCTCGCCTATCGTAATAAATGCTCCATCATTAGGGCGTAAACCCTAATTTGCCTGTTACCGTTTCTGGTCTTCTGCCAAATGACAAGTATCACATACCTGTTAAGGTCTTTTACCAGTATAAATTGGGGGTTCATAGTGTTTCACCTTTTGCTCCCCCTAAGCTTTTCTGATGCTTAGTTTGCCATTTCAGTTATTTCCACACTAGGTGCAGAAACCGGTTCTTCTTGCAACACTGTTGGTTTCTTCTTCCAGGTTTTATTCATATTTGCTTGAACAGTGTCAATATCAATCTTTCCTTTTGGAGTGACCGGTATAACATCTGATATACTCTTTCTACTTCTGCAGAATCTCGCAATGTGACCCGATTTGTTGCAATGATAGCAGACCATTCCAGGTGCTCTCCAAGGTCCATTATTCATGTTATCATTCTTCCTCCTGCATGTTGTAGCAGTGTGACCATGACCATGACAGATCATACGGTTTTCTCTCCATCAGGTTGTCGCTTGATAGCCACTGCTTCTTGACTGATGATTAAAGGTATTAAACCGGTTGTGATTCTGGTTCACAAAAGGTTCTGGACCAACTTCGTGAGTCCTCTGAGGATATCTTCTAGCGTTGTTCATAACAGACCTGCATTCAGATGCTCTTTGTCCAAACTTGTTGCATGCATAACAGTTACCATTGAATCTATAGGATCTAGGCTTATCATTTAGAAAATAAGGAAAATTATTGTAAGCCTTACTCCTACACACATTGGCAGTATGTCCTTTAAGACAATTAAAGCAAATAGGTTTAAACTTTTTCTTACCTTTATCCTTTGATGTCGGTTGTTTCTTTGATGCTCCAGCATTTGTACCAAAGGTCTCACCTTCCTCATGACCGGAATAACCAAGTCCATCAGTATTCTTGATAGGTTTGGCAGATTCAAGCTTTTTCTCTAGCTTAACAGTACTCTTGTTGAACTTAGCAAGTATTTCCTTTGACTCAGAGAGTTGTTTAGAAATAGCAACATTTGTTTCTATCAGGTTTTCATTCTCAGAGATGGCAATGCTCAATTCTCCTTGCATGTCTTCCTTTTCCACTTTTCTCACATGGAGTTGAGCAATTAGGGCACTGATCTCTTGCTTCAGCTTGGAGATTTCATGATCTTTATCTTTTACCAGATCTTCAGCTTTCCTCCAGTTCTCAAGCTCTTGGCACATTCGGATAGTCAGGCCTTCCAACTCCTTTCTCAGGTTGGAATTGGATTCATTCAGATTTTCTACTTCTTGGATTAGGGCTTCCATGTCCGCTTCATCAAAAGAACTATTTTTAGATAGCTCCATCAGCTTTTCAGCATGTTCTCTCATTTTTGCTTCAGATGGCTTATATTTGACCATAAGATCATCATAGGCTTACTTAGACTGAGTGAGCCGATGAGTAAGTTCCCTCAATGTGTATTCCCCCATATCTCTTTCCAAGTGGTTAAACTTATAGAAAGGTAGTCTCTGATACCAATTGATGAATACTAAGAGGGGGGGGTGAATTAGTATGCCAAAAATCTTTGTACTTAAACACTGTGCTAGCCTAACAGTAAACCGGTAAAACAGTTTAGCAGACAAACCGGTTAGCACACATGCAAACCAAATAGAAAATAATGCATTCACCCATAGAAGCACAAACACCATAACACAAGAGATTTTGACGTGGAAACCCAAATGGGAAAAACCACGGTGAGAAGGAACTCACAAGTAACTATCTGCAGAATAGGAACTAGACCGGTTAAGGTCATACAATGTTCTTTACCAGAACAGATCCTGTTAGGAATCTCAATCTCTGTTAGGAGATAAGGCCGATTAAAGACTACCTTTCTAGAGGATTTTAGATCCACAGATGTGAACCACCTTGTTAGAGGATTTACAAAAGGCTTTTGGGCCTACCCGGTTAAGGGCTTCAGACTTGTCGAAGATGTGAGTAATCAACAAGTGAGTGATCTAGCTAATAGCACAGATTGCTTGGTTAGATCCTTGATAGCTCATTCCTAATGCATTCCAGCATTACTTCAATCTTCTACACATTCACACTCTCTCTAACTCATCAACCACTTTGAGCCCTAGCAACAACCTAAAACCCTAGACATGATGTCCTTATAAAGGAATCTGATTCCATGTCGGTCCAATAGGATTACAATACAATTTCCTAGGTTCAATGCATCTAGACATATCTGGTAACATGACACAAAAAGCACCGTTAAAGTGTCGGCACCGTCAAACAATCGGTGGATGGTAACTCACCACAAAATGTTGGTTGGTAACTCATCACAGAGTATTACCGGTTCATACAAAATACCGGTTTAAGAAAAATACCGGTTGCCGGTTTGACAAAATGAAGACTGGGAAATATGTGTTATGTCGCTTTGATCCTTCGTACCGCTTGAGATCCTCGAACTGCTTGGGGTCAACATACCGCTTCAGATCGGTAAACACTTTCTGCAAAACACCAATAGTCTAAGGACTATAATGCATCATACCGATTGGAACAAATATCGGTTGAGCTTTAACTTATTCATACAAAAGTGATCTCAATGCAAGTGTGTGTCCATCAATGACAATCACAACATAATCATCAAAAATGCCAACAGATTTATTGAAATAAATCAATATTTGGAAGAAGTGGAAAGGGGATATTAATTAAATATAATTTAATTAATTTAAAGGTAATGGTAGGATAATATGATTAATTAAATTAACCATGCGATAAAGACATAATTAATTAAATATTAATTTAGTCAATTTTATGAGTCTACAACACCTCTTCCAAATCAAGACACCTTAGGAAGGTTTGTTCAAAGAATCGACAATAAAGGGTGTCACCAATGATAACATATCTAGAGGCTTGGAAAATAAAAGATCGGTGTTGGTTATTGGACAAGTTTGGCAATAGGGTTTGGGCCTTCAAATAATTATAGATATCTTGCAACCAAGAAGAATTGGGACCAAAAAATTTGCACGCGATCTTGGACAATTGTCCTTCAAAAGAGGGTACCAACTATTGTTCCACTAAAAATTCACATTTTTCAATATTTTGTGGTATATCAAGCATGGACATAATTGTGGCCATAGCATCCATTGGTTTGTTTTGTAGTCATGGCACTTGGTTGAATGTGATTACAACAAACTTGGTCTTGTAGAAGTCAACCAATTTCTTATAGGGGACCAATTTTTCATCCTTCGTCCCATATCATTTACTTAACGAATGACCAGTTGAGAATCACCATACACGTGAAGATTCTTGATATCCCGTTGCATTTCAATTCTTAGTCATGTGACAAAATCCTCATATTCTACAATATTGTTTATGCATTCCAAATTTGTTATATAATATTTGAGGATTGCATCTCCTTTGATAGTGATAAAAAAAATTCGTACCCCTGAGCCATGTCTTGTATGTGAGCCATCAAGGAAGATATGTCACTCAATAGAAGGTACAATGGTGAATATTTTCTTGTCTATAAAGATGGATAATAATGGGTGGTCATATTGAATCGAGGAATCTAGGAGTTAATCAGTTATAACTTGTCCTTTTATCTCTTTCTGGTCCACATACTCAATACCAAATTCACTCAAAATCATGACCCATTTATCTAGTTGCCTAATGAGAGTGGCTTTGTTGAGAAAGAACTTTAATGGATATCTCTTTGCCACAAGAAGTGCTTTATGATTCAACATATAATGTCTAAGCTTCTGGGCAACGAAGACAACTGTTAGACATACACAATCAATAGTGTTATAATTCGATTCATAGTCGACCAAAGTTTGGCTACTATAGTAAGTTGCTCCAATGATAACTTTAAGAAACCCCCTCTCAAAAAATTGTATAAAATCTTGGTGAATATTTAATTTTTGTAATAAAAAATAATAATTTTTATTGGCTAACCTTTCCTTTTTTAAAAGAAGATTTTAATTTTATTGGCGAAATTTTTTATATCAATTTTTTTTAGTAGAAAAAAAAGGTGAATCTTAGAAAATAATAAGAGTATACATTAATTACTATTGCAAATCCTTTCATTTTGAAAAAAATAGTTTTTTATAAAAACGTAGAGGCCTAAAGGTGGAATTCATTAATGAGTTTAAGGGGTAGACTCTAATTTATTTAGTTTCTACTATTCATTTAAAATAATCTAATAGCCCTCTTTGTTTATGAGATAAAATGTACCAATTATTTGTAATAATCATGGGCCAAAAATTGCTTTTAGACCAATGATTTTCATTGAGGTCAACAATTCAAAAGTGGCTTGGACCCCCATGAGCATTACTTGTAGGAACAATTTACCTCATGGAATACAACTAATGTCATTAGATTATATTTTAAATCAATGGTGGCAACTAAAAATTGTTGATATAAACCTAAAATAACTAATAATTATGATATATTATTGGCAAATTAATTTAGATTTTGACAATAAATTATAAAATGTTGGTGAATCTGATCCAATCATGTATCGAATATTGTGGTGAATATTTGAGTTTAAAAAATTAATAAAATAAACTCTTTGGCAATTTAAATAACACTAAAATAAAAATTTATAAAAATGTGGTGATTTGGGTCACCTTAAAGTTGAACTTATTAGCCAAATTTTGATTCCCGAATTTCAAAAAATAGCCAATTGGCGAATATTAGCCACTAAAAAATATTACTGAATTGCTCTCTTTTCCTTGTACATTGTGTTGTGTTAAGAGAGCTCCTAGTGTTATTGTTGCAAAGATGTAAAAGATGAATGGTTTGCCTTCAATTGGAGGCATCAGGTTTGGCGGAGATAGAAAGTAGTCTTTTAGCTATCGAAATGCTTGCTGACAATGATCACTCCATTTGAAATTTACCTCCTTGTGGAGAAATTTTTGAAAGGGGTGACATTTGTCAACCAATTGTGCAATGAATCTTCAAATAGATCGCAACTTATCCTAAAGACTTCTCAGTTGTTTCGAATTTGAAGGCATGGGCATATCCATTGTTGCTTTCACTTTTGTCGGGTCTACAACTATGTCTCTACCAAAAACAATATAACCTAAGAATTTAAATGATACCACCTTGAAGGCACATTTCTTAGGGTTTAATCGAAGCTAGTGCTTCTCCATTCTTTCAAAAATCATGTCCAAGATACTCAGGTGACTATCTCTTATGACTAATTTGCATAATAGGTCATCTACATAATATTCCATCAATGTGTACATGAAACCATGAAAGATAGTTGTCATCTCCCTTTGATAGGTTGCTCCAACATTCTTCAAATCGAAGGGCAACACATTCCATCAATAGGTTCCCCAAGCACATGTCAAAGTTATTTTATACTAAGCCTCGGAGGCTATTTTTAATATGATTATAGCCGAAAAATCCATCCATTAGAGATAACATCTCATAACCGTCATGTCAACTATAATATCATTGTTGGGAAAAGGAAAGTCATTCTTCAAACATGCTTTATTGAGAACCCTGAAATTGATGCATATTCTAATGCCCCTAGCAGGTTTTCTCAGTGGCACTAAGTTGGAATTCCAATATGCATAGTCATTGGATCTTATGAAACCATATCTAACAACTTCTTCAGTTCAGCTTTGATTGTGCAAACTGAGGATGCATTTTCCTCAACTTTTGTTTGATAGGTTTAGCACTTGACTACAATGGTACAAGATGAAGAACAATTCTTGATCAAGCCCTATCATGTTTGCATATGACCATCCAAAATTGATCTATCCTTCTATGAAAAACTTACAAAATCAGCATTCTCTTGCTCTATTAGGGAATCCACAAAGTGGATGACTTTGTGATTGTCATGTGTCCCCCAAATTAATTTCTTATGTTAGTTATACCAGCAATGGAGATCTTTCTTTATGAAATAAGGGTATATCCAATATTAAATCCTTGGATTCCTTAGAGAGGCTTTCACCCTCAAATATGTCCTTTATTTTTTATTTTTTGGGGTCTATAGGTGCCTTTTAGTTTTCACAAAGAGACCCATTCTTTTCTTTTTTTTCATTATTTTTATCTTTATTTTTATTACTAGAAGATGGAGTTGACTCCCAAAAATATGTTGTGGCATCCAGGTCTATATTGAAGCCCTTTTTTAATCTCTCAATGGTATACTTTCTTGAAGCTCAAAGAATTTAGCAATAGCTTCATCATTTTCAAAATGATCCAAGCTCGGTGGCCCTTGTTGGTCCCAACTATAAGCTCAGGGTATACTAGGGGCACATTATCATCAATTTAATAAAGGTCTTGGGATGAAGAGGTAATGTTGACGATGAAGGTTTCATTGGTTTTTGTGCTGTTGCTTGTGTTATCACTTTCTTTCGATGATGTACTAAGATCCCAAAAGTATTAGATCCAAGCTCTAGGATAGGTTTTTATAGGAGGGGAAATGTTTATATGTTTGTTCTCAAGGGGTAGATCATCTGAGTCAATAAAAATATTGTCAAGGGCATAGAAATAGGAGGAATAAGAATCCCACGTCCACTCATTAGAATTAGTTTCAATATGGTTCTCCTCAAGTGTCATATCATTGTTAGAGGTGCTCCCTTTTTCACATGAGGTCAACTTAGCATTAAGGAACCAATTCATAATAGTTTAAATCCTAATCATGTGCTTGAGGTTGCACCTTTGGTATGATTAGTTCTATGACACCTTGTTTTTGCACACCAAGACCATTGTGCCCATCATTGTTAGGACCCGAAGGAAACTAAGAGGGGGGGTGAATTAGTTGTCTATTAATTTCAACCCAAATATAACTTAATCAAACTTGATGCATAATACCAGTAAACCAAACTTAATGTCGGTTAACAGTTTAACAGTTAATAACAGTATCGGTAAAGTTTAATGCATGAAACAGAAAGACAAATAACATCCACAACACGTAACACATATATTTGTAAGTGGAAACCATGTAAGGGGAAAAAACACAGTGGAAAACCCTACCCACAATCAGATGATACTACTGCAGATAGTATGTGTGTACAAATGGGGTTTGCACATGCAAAAAGGCTAACTACCTAGAGCTCATTGCTCAATCACAAGATGGGAGTCACACTAACTACAATTGGATGGTTAAATCCAATGATAATGTACTGCTCAAAATAGCATCTTCATATGTTGGATTCAATACCAGTTAAGCTCTGATTGTCTTCTTCATACCTTCCTTGAATCTTCAAATGATGTATGCATCAGTAGCTCTTCTTATATTTGCATATACCTTATTACAATCCTCTACCACTCTTCTCTATAATCTCACAAATGAGATCTTACATATATACCAAAACCTAAGACCAAATCTGTAGGTCGGCTCACTAAGAATATTATAATTAAATCAATTACAAATGAATCAATATGTGATGCATCATTTCATCTCAATGCATTTACAATAACAACCAATCAATAAATCATCTCCATAACGTGTCGTGTTGATCTAGAGTAGATAACACTTGTCGGTCCATAACCTAGACCAATTTATCAGTAACAGCAAATATGAAAACTCGATTAGACCAATAACCAAATCACCAAAACCAAGTGTCCAAACCATGTCTTCAACATAACCAAGTAATCTCTACATGATAACAGATCATCCTCAGTGCCAGTGAACAATATAACCTGTTGGTGAACCAAATACCGGTGACTGTGCATAAGTCATTGAACATGCCGGTGAACATAACCAAAGATCTCCAGTGTTGATAAGTGTTGACAAGTGTTGATAAGTGTTGACATCAATGACAAAACCAATGCAACACATCCATAATACCAACAATCATATCCTTTCTTCTACATGATTGTGAAACCTTTTCCATATTTCTCTAGAGGAAATTGCACAAGTGGTATGTCCTCTTCATCTTTATAGATCTAGTCATATAGGTCCTCTTTAATGTACTCTTTATTCAATTCACCCCACTTTGCAAGTGTGGTGGGGGGTTTGTACTAAATCACAACCTTTGGTTCCTTCTATAGAAGATATGGTTTTCCATAATATTTTGGGAAAGAGGCAACTTCCCAATGTGAAATGATTGTGCCATGGTGTATTCACCACCGCATCCTTGATCTTGGATCTTAATTTTTCCTTTGGTCTATTTTTCTAATATTGAAGGGTCCACATATTGAGAGGTGATGAATGAGGGTGCTTCTCTATTGACAAACACTTGTTGCTCAAGATTCCCTTTTAAATTGGTACAAAACTAATATTGATTAGGATCTCCAAGGATAATAATTATTATCCCATTATAAGGATACTTCAGACACTAATGGTACATTGATGGTACCGCCTTCATTGTGTGGATCTAGGGATGGCCAATAATAATGTTGTAAGATAGATCAAAATCCAAGACCTATAGTATTGTGTTTTCAATAACAAGACCAACCTGGATGAGTAATATGATGACTCCCTTGGAGGGACATTATGCATCACCATATGCCTTTATTTCTATTATTTTAGAAAAAGATATGTCTCATTCAAAATATCTGAGACCTATTACAACTCTCAAGGTACAAATGTCTAGCCTTTCTCCACCATCTATCAAGACTCATTTGATTTTGCAATTATGGACAAAGACTTCTAAATGTAATGGATCATTATGATTGGTCCTATCACGAGGGACATTATTTTCAGTGAAGGTGACATGATGGGTGGCAGTGAGATGACCTATCATAGCGTAAAATTGGTCAACATTTATGTTCATTGGAAAAATGGAATCTTACAAGGCTTTATCCAAGACATCCCTATGAGTAGGGGACATACGAAATAGTTCAAGAATGGAATTTTGCTATAGCGTTTTGCTCAAGTGATCAAGGAAGTTATATTGACCAGTTATTTGCAACTTTGGAGGGGCTCCTTTCATAGTAATTTTAGAGCATCAGGTGGTTATTGCACACTAGGGATTTGGCTCTTTCTTAGTAGACACATAATTTTCTGACACTTGGATGCAGTTTATTTTGTACTAATGAGTAGTTTTAGTATAATTTACATTTTCATTAGCCTTAGACCTAGAACTAGAGGCTTTCCCTTTCCCATGGTCAAGCAATGGAGTCTTTAAAATTGTATGATCGACATTGGATGTTTCTATATGAGATTCCATCGCAATCATGCCTTGGTCAATCAAATTTGTATTGGGTGTTTCAGATGATAGCAAGAAGCAGTTTTATGCCCTTTGATGCAATGGCATTCACAATATGCATTATCATTCCACCATCCAGCTTTGACCACAGGCTCATTCCTTATCTTAGGTAATTAAATAAAATTTTCTTGCAATAATTTTTTGACACCTATTTAATAGGCTCCCTTAATGGTGTAAATATTCTGGGAAGCACATCATTTAATCTAGGAGGTTGGTGTTGTTGGTTTAGATGAAATGCGCTTACAATTTGGTTATATTGTTAAGGATGGATAGGTGCTTGAGAGTTTGGCTATTGGGTCATTTTAGAGTGATCTTAAGTTGGGCATTACTAACCATTCTTGCATCCACAACTCCATCATTGGTGGCATTCTTGTTTTGAGAAGAAAATTTTCTCTTATCATTCGAGTTGCTTGGGTTGTTATTGTTATCTTTGTAAATCTTGATAATCCCCTTTTGGATAAGAGCTTTTTTAATGTTTGTCCCCTTCTTGATTATTTTGTCAAATGTACTAGGACTTTTGATCTTCAATTCATACATTAATTATGGTACTATATTCTCAATGAAAAAGTTAACTTGTTGCTCTTCAAGGATGTCAAAAGAGCATCAGCTGACTAGGTTACACCATCGCTATAAAAAATATTATAAGTGATTCTCGTGTCTTTTGTTTAGTGGTTCACAAATCGGTCATGGTGACCTCATTGTCAATTTTGAAAGAAAAATTACTAATAAACTTTCCATCTAGTTCATTTTATGACACTATATTTTCGGGTAATCTTGCATACCAATCCATTGCCTATCCCAAAAGACTCTAGGGGAATAAGCACATAAGATATGTCTCACCATAATGAACCTCGATGCATGATGCATAAAACTTCCAAATATGATCTTTAGGGTTTCCCTTTCCTTTATATTTGTCAAACTTTTGTAGATTGAAATTCTTGGGAAAAGGAGGCATGTACAAGCTTTTATTGAATGGACTAGAACATAAATCAGGTATTGTGTATAAGCCTTTTTGGTCCCTAATTTTTTTTGCAATGCATCTACTTGTCAGGAGAGCTTCTCAATTTCTTGTGTCATCACATCTGAATGTCCTTGTCTTGGAGGTTCCTCAATCACACTTGGATGGCCTTGTTGCCAATGTACCATGCCCCCAAATGGGTTTAGATCTTGATATTCCAAATATGTTGTTCTTGAGGTACTTGCCACTACATGTTTTTATGTCGGTCCCCATATTATGTTGTAGTGTTTTGGTACTAATATGTCTATTGCAGTAATCGATACTGCAATGTCTCCTACCCTGATTGTTGTATATTGAACATTTGATTGCATTTGGGGTTGATATTGTGTTGTATGTTGAGGAGGATGTTGTCATTAAAATTGTGTTGTTGGTTAATAGTGTGCATTTGTTTGTTGTTTTGCACCTAATCACATAACTTGTTGGAATTAGGGAATTTGTTGCATCTGTTGTTGATATTGTGATGTATATTATTGTTGCACTTGTCGAACTGACAATTGTTGTTGCAGTGCATATTGTTATTGTGATTTTTTCATTTGTTGTTGGTATTGTGACACATGTTGAAATTGATGTGTAACGCCCCACTAGGGAGCCCCAAAAGATGACACGAGACTAACTAGATAACATAGCACATTTTTTTTAAACTATTACATTACATCATAACTTATTAATCAAAATTAATACATTCAAAAAGAAAACTACACATTGGCCTAAATCCTCTTGTGGGTTCCCTAATGTTGCTACTTAAGCAATGCTCATACAATATTAATTAATCCACCAAGGCAAAAGATAACATAAACACATCATCCACGTCTAATGTTAGGTTCATTTTAATGCACCAAAATAAATGTTTGTGTGATAACCTTTAGAACATCATAAACATACATCTAATCAAGTTAATATATTATTTCCAAAACATCCCAAATAATAACATAACTTACAATACATCATTCTCACCAAGGAGAATACATCATACAATATATATTATCAAAGTTACATTACAAGGATATCAAATGTACAAAACACCAATTGATGCATCATTGGAAACACATGCAACAAGAAACTGAAGGAAGAATCAAGAATCACCTCACGAACTAGTCCTCTGGTGCCCATTGGAGGTAGGAAACAACCACCTGGCCGTATGGAACCCAAAGGCCCACCCCCCCTTCTAGGAGATAGACAAAAGGCACCACACCACACAAGAAAACAAGACTAGTGTAGTGTCATAAATTGTACACCCTTGCTAGGGTGGTACAATTTCACACTTAGTTTAGCACCCACCTTAGTGTGTTTGCATCTTGCATTGTAATTTCCCTTTAAGAATCTAATTAATTAATTTAATTAAATATAAAGTCATATTTCATCACTCCCCACATTATAAAGTTGGGCCCTTTACCCTAAGTGTGCCCCTTTTTATTTTATTCCTCCAATAAATAATTTAATCATAAACCCTAATTATGTCCTATTTCAACCTTTACGACCCAATTTTGCATATAAAAACACCTCAAAATCAGTTGTAACTTTGGGATTCGCTCTAATATCATCATATCTAATGGCCCTGAAAATTTGGTGAAAAGTTGGTCAAACCGTGGCGAAAGTGCACATGGTCCTCAATTTTTTTCCCGAAATTCCGGGACCACAATTCTATGATATTATAATGATTAACCCCAAAAAATTGGTGGGAAATTAAATTCCTAGGTCGGCCTAAAGACAAAATTAAGATCTAGGGTTTCATACATAAGATTTTTCTTTCTTCATTTGGTGGCATGGAAGATCTATCTAATCTAAGGGAGTTTTCAGCAAAGCAAGTATAAGGAGCCTTCTATGTAGTGAAAGAGAAGCCTATGTGGAGTCTTAAACAACATTCAACAACATTTCATCAAGCATTCATCATCAATTAGGAGCCTTGAAGACATTGAAGAGTAATAGGAGATCTAGTGGCAATATCTCTCCCTTGGGGATTGGTATGATTTCATGTTATTTCCATGTCTTTGTATAAGATTTTTTACATCAATTTGCACATTTACATTCAATCGTTAGATTATTTAGCATATTTGGTTTGAATCATTATTATTTACATTCACATTTAGATTTAGGTTTTTACTCTCATGTGTAGGGTAGCTCTAGTTTCTTTCATTTTAGGATCTTGCATACACACAGGGTTCTAGCTCACATATTTTTAGTACATTATCAGCTATTTGTGAAGGTGGAAATTACCAATACATGGGTTTGATTGAGTCAAAACCCTATATAGCCACCCAAACCTTCCCTTTTCAGTTGTAGGTGCAAAAACAGGTACCCGGAGACAGTTTCAAATCAGGAAAAGGCATTGGAACCACCCAGAAGTCACAAATTTGCATAAAATTGTCAAGGACAATGGCGTGGCGCGCTAGTCCCCCTCAAAATCAGTCATTTTCAACAGGTTTTAGCTTCAGGACCTTCAAATTTCATCTCTCTAGTTACAACTCTCTGTCGGATTCTCAGAGACAGTGGTGTGTCACCCTTGTCCTAGTCAGTTTAGCTCAATTTGCAGCATCAGGTACACATCTAAAATCCTCCCCCTTTCATGCTTTTAGTATCTCAGTTTCATATCTGCAAGTTTGTGCAATTTCAAGTTCATGTATGCTTCATTCTTTATCTCCTATCCTAGTTGATGATTCAAATAATAGTTTTTCTCATCATTTGCAACAAGAGGAATAGAAACCCTAAGAGATAGTCCTTGGTTCTCTCTTTCTCACAAGAAGTAGCCAAAGTGATCTATCTCCATAGGCTCTTTCATATTCCCAATGTGTTGGCAAAAGTGGGATTAGGTCCTAGTCACCCGGTCTCACTTTTCGCACCTCCACAACTAGCAAGGACAACATTCAAGGAGACACAAAGGACCACTTATGTTGGCATTGTGTTGTCATTGATGTCAACCAGTATAGAAGGATGCAACCGGTATGATAGATTGTTGGTACTACTATCATTGATGTCAACCGGTATAGGAGAAGCGTTGATGTGTTGTCATTGGTGACCATCATCATGCAAAAGAGTGTAAACCAATATGTACCGGTATGCTAGAGGTGCAGTTTTGGTATGTACCGATATGCTAGAGGTACAATAAAGTGACCAGTGAGGAAAAAGTTGTTGGCATAGTGATGCATACAACCAGAATGAAGAGACTGCATGATGGGTTGTTGATTGTGATGAAGAGGAAGAATGTTACTTGAATCACATCATCATCGGAGGTGAAGTATGAGCAGGCCACCGGATTTCTAGTGTAAGGTCAACTAGCAGAACTCCCACCGGATAAAGATGCTATCACAGGCTAGGTGACAGGTTGATAGAGGGTGTTGCCTCTATGAGAAAGGGTGACATATGTCAACCTAAAGTTGTATCCTCTCCTTGGTGAAGTCACACTTGTACCGACAGAATGATTTCCTGAGACAGGCAGGTGAGTAAATGCAAAGACCGGATGAGCAAGTGAAAGATGATGAATTCCCAGAGCATAAGATCAGAGATACACACCGGATCAGCATGTGAGGACAAGGTGTGTTGTCAGGACAGAGAAGGAGAGTTGAATTGATGAGTTTTCCATCTTGGCAAACCGGCAGAGAAGAGACCTAGTTAGGAGAAGATGAGGTCTACAATTGCAATCATGAAGTTACCATTATGCAGATGATGTGTTGTGTTGCCACAGGTGCAGAGCGTTGGAGGATGATGACATGGAGTCATCTAGGTGATCACCGGTATGCAGCAGAGTGAACAGAATGAACAGAATTGAAAGACCTTCATTAATTAAGGTACACATGATGAGTTACTCCTGATGGTTGCTGAGGTCTGGAATGTTTGATGATTAGGCAAACATGATATACCGGCAGGATCCAGAAGACATTGGTAGGAAGGATAACTGGCAAGGTGATTTGTGTCGGTAGGGTTAGTGAACTGGTATGCGTGTACCAGTTATGTGTGTGGTATGTGTCTAATTCTGAACCAACATAAGCAGTGTGTTGAGGTGGATATCGACAATGATGCCACGTGGAGATAAGGTGGCGAACGTGCAGAGGTCGGTGATGTCTGATGCAAGAGAGGTAGTTGTGGTTGGTCGACATTAAATGTTCACTGCGACAATCACGGGGGAGTTGCAGGGTTTGCGGCTCGATGAAGGATGAACAATAGAGGAAGGTCATACATTTATTGGCGTCGTGTTCAAGGCACAAAATCAGATTGCAAGATGACCTCGAGAAGGAAAACAACTGGATCATAAATGTTTCAACTATTTTCGAGACTAAAGAAAATGGTTAGATTTTCTATTTTTAGCAAATATGCATTGGATGATGAAAAATGCATACAGATGCATTCCTCCAATGTAGGTGATCGATCCAAGGCAGATTAGATTGGATCTGATGAATATTTGATCAGTCGAAGAGAAGAAACCCTAACCACCTGAATTCGAATCGGCTTTTTTGGTGGGAAAATTTGGCTATATGTATGCGAGCCAAAGATATTGTTTGGTGTTGTTGAAGAGGGGAGTATTGCTTCTACATGTGAGAGAAAATCAGTCAAAGACTCAACAAGTATCGAAAAAGAGATTGAGTGTGTGTGTGAGAGGCTAAGGTTGAAGTGTTCAACCAGCAATAGTGAGATAACCGGTGGTGACCAAACCAGTAGAGAAGAGAAGCAGAAGAGTGCAAAGTAGGCAAGAAGGAACTGACACAAATAGTACCGGTGGAGGTCAGCAGAGTAGTTGGAAGAAGAGATAATCGAAAGAGGAGGAGAAGAGACTAAACCAATAAGGTTGCAGCGGGAGATAAGAATGCAACAGTGAGTGGGTGAGGTAGAGACCTGGCAGTTAATTGGATAGAAGATCTAGCAAAGAGATTTGCAGAAGAGTTACAAAATCCATTTGTAACAAGGTTGCTAATTTGTAAATGATTATGATTTTATATTCACTGAGTTATAGCTCGGTGCAGGGGTTGTAGCTCCTTGGGTTGGTGCCCTAAAATCAGGGTTGTATCTCCTTGGGTTGGTGTTCCTTGGGTTGGTGCCCTAAATAGTGTAATCAGAGTTTCATTGTGAGTCTAGATTGGAGCAATAGTCTCAAGCAACATTTCTCGTCAAAGTTTTTCCCATCTTGTGTTTTCCTCGTATATGTCGGTGTTATGGGATGTCCTTTTATATGTAAGTTCATTTGTGATTAGTCTCCCCACTAACTGGTAAAACTGCATTGAGTTAGATCTGTTAACCGGCATGCTCACCTAGGATAGTTAAAGGGAAAAGTTTGAGAACCACTGATTCACCCCCCTCTCAGTGGTGCATTGTGTCTAACAACTTACACCTATAAACACATCACAAAAGTTACCACAAAGGAACACCACAAGAAATACCAAAGGCTTCAGAAGACTAGGGTTCTAAGGTACAATTAGAGTGTCATCGCATAGCCTCACATGAGTTACCTTGACAGTATGACCCCTCTACAAACTCTAAACCCTGACCCCATTGAGGACTCATGTAGAATCGAACAAATCCTTTTGTGAAGACAAGGACGTTCAATCATGTCATCTATGTCTTCCCAATCTCATCCTGAGTCTATATGATCACTCTAGTCCATGAGTGGGGCACCATAATTATCTTTTTTAATGTGAGAATCTACCCTTCCCCCTAAAAAATAATTTTATTTAGTGTTATCACTTGATTATCAAACTCTCAATGAGTTACCCTGGCCGCCACTTTGGGCCCCAGCCCCCATTGAGAGCCACTCCACTAACTTTCACTTACACACCCTATCAAAGTAGCACATAACAAGGGAAGAATAGCCATCCACAAATCCAAAGTGCCAACTAGACCAACCATGTATCCAAAATTTGAAACTGAAACAAGCTCATATTGAAAACCATCTTATCCTTCCAATCATATACATCCATAGAAGTACTTCCATAAGTACAACAATTGAACATCAATAAATCATAAAAAAATGTGATCATTCATGAAACCTACACAAATCAGCCCCAAAAGACCCCCAAAACTGAGACAACAGAAAACAATCCCATGACAAGCCTTTGGTAACTAACTGGGAGTCAACCGGACAAACAAAAAGTATGACCGCAACTAAAATGTCCCCCATAAAACATTAAGGATTTATTTATGATCCTATTCTTCCCTCAACGTTATAGAAATAACTTATTTCAGGTCTAAAAATGAATTCTCTAATAAACTTGCCAAAACAAAGTAAAACATCAAAACTAGACAACTAGTATTGCACAGTGAGACACCAAAATGAATGTAATCTTAAAGAACACCACTAGAGTTTATTTTTCAGAATTTCAACCACAAAATATCGGGTCTAAAATATAATCTACCACAGCAAGAAATAATATAATTTTCATTTCCAAAGAAAAACTTTACCAACCCACAAAATCAAGATAAATCTACGCCACCCAATTCACCCAAAACAACAACAAAATTGATTATTTTTTAATTACAAATATAAATAACATATAAATCTAAATACAACCATAGAACAATAGCTTAAACCTGAAACATGTCATTAAGATCCAACACAACAAGAACCCATACAACTATGCTTGAAACAACAAGATTTTCTTTAAAAACAAAAGTGTGACAAAGAAACCTTACCTCAAATTTGAAGAACAATGGAAGAAGAAGAAAGATAATAAAATTGAAATTAAATCTCCAAACTGAAAATCCACTCTAACAGTAGCAAAATCCACAATAATTCACGAACAAAACTCTTACATTCAAAGACAAATTGATTTCAAAATTCTATTAAAATCAGATATCAAAATCTCTAAACAATTCGATCAAGATTCTAAAATCCCCAATAACTAGAGCAAGAATTCCAATCAACAACAAACCAAAATCAACCACAAAAAATCCAGTAAATAACCAAAGGAAACTTCAACTCAATCCTCCAAAATCTCTACAACAATCTCACACAACTAGCAATTTGAAATTATAATTCAATCTTCCCCAAATTCCTTCTCCAAGTAAGTACTTTCCTTCCCCAAAATTTTCAGCAATAACTCCCATCCAAAATCAATTCCAAACTCAAAATAAAAGATAAAAAGACTTATAACTCCCCTTTCAAAACCAAAAATAACAATAAAGGAGATAACAAAATGGAAACCCTTCAATTCTCAACAATAATTAATTTCCTTCTCAACACAAGAAATTAAATAAACATAAGGAATAAATCATAAAGGGGTAAATGCAACATAGGAAATAAATAAAACATAGGAGATAAATAAACTCATGATATCATACCATAATATAGGATCTTTAATTAAAACATAAAACAAATTTAATATCTTACACATAATCAAGAGGAGAAATAATTACATAAAAAGGATAATAATCACATCGCATTAAAATTACTAACAATAAAATAACTATGGAACATAATTATTCACCACCACATAAATCACTTAAAGAAGGACACAAGAAATAAATAAGGGAACACATCACCCACCTCATACTCATAACCTTTGATGAAGGGAAATCTAATATTGCCTATGTGGCAATTCAAATGGGTAAACACATAACCAAATATAATTGCCCTAATATAAGACTTAGGTTAGGGCTAGGAGAACTTGGGCCTCGTGTATATCTCCCTTACCACCATTGGGAACCGTAAGGCATGCTCAGACCTATGTAGCCAGGTGGAGTCGATGCCCGGTACCTGTAACCTACAAACACTTATGCACAACATATGCATTATCCAAATATAAAGCATATCTAAGAATACAAGTTGGGTGAAAGAGAATTGTAGTATCATATGCCTCTCATAATGAGTGATACAATATCATCCCTTTCATCTAATTACACAACCAATATCAAGAAGTAATCTATCTATTCAACACTTCACATAACGTTAGCAACATAAACCAACATGAATATATCATATCATCTCAAGTGTAATCATCAAGATATCTAAGCACGAAATCCTAACATAAGCATCAATAAGTAGCATGATCCCAACATAGCAATGTCATGAATAGTCCATCCACAGTAAACCACATATGTCTACACACTAAGCAAATAAAACCACACACATACATAGTAGCCATAAAGAGTCCATCTGAACCAAAATAGGAGTCAAACATGGAAGGGTATTACATGTTGGATTGTCGGTTGTTGTTGAGTCATTTGTTGTGTTTGTCCAGCATGTTGGTAGACTGGTTGATGTTGTGGTGGTTAGAAACATAGTTGTCGTTGCACACATTTGAATGCCTGATACAACCACTAGACTTATAGAATCCACAAGAGGCAGTTAAGTCATGTCACAAACCCAAGCGTTGTGTTGCATAGCACAAGGAGACCAAGGATGTACACCCTGCAACAATCCCCCCATTGCGAGGGGTTTGAACCTATGACCAAGCTCTGATACCACTTGTTAGAAACACGATTGTCATTACACCAAAAGATCGACCTGTTAATGCCTGATACAACCACTAGACTTATAGAATCCACAGGACCATAGGAGGCGGTTAAGTTATGTCACAAACCCGAGCGTTGCATTGCACAGCACAAGGAGACCAAGGGCACACAACTTGCAACAGTGGTTGATATTGAAATATAGCTTGTTGACATTACATCATTGGCTACAACCGTTGTCGATATTGAGTAGTACTTTGTTGAGTTTGCATCGTTAGTTACGAATCACCTAATCTTCCAAGCAAGTTATCAAGCATTTTAGTTTTATGTTTTTGTTGATTGGGAGGTTTCGTTTGTGATATCATGTTCACGTTTTCTTATTGTAAAGTGGTAATAGGTTGTCTTTGTTGCACATCATGGCACAATTGGAGGCAATGTTGCTTGTTTAGATATGAACAATTTGATATAATTTGACCTTGTGGGACATTCGTTGTTGTTCCCATAGATGGGAAATTGGTTGATGAAGTTGCCTGCAAAAGCAGGGCACTCTATTGCATGTTCGTGTTTTGGTCCAAAGGTGGTATATATGGCATACCTGTGGTAAATGTATCCATATTTTGTGTCACTTATTGTTGATTTGTCTTAGGAACATTTGATGTCTTAGGTTGAAATGTACTTGCCAATTTTCCCATCGTTATCGGTGGTATCATCATTGTGTATGGATCAATTTATCACTTGTGTTAAACAAAGGATTATTAAATTTCTCACACGTAGGTTTTAGAGGAATTTGCAAATTTATATTCTTCCGAGTTGCTTTCCCTGAGAGTGTTTGTGTGTTTTATTGTCTTGAAACAACCTTTGTTTACACCAATTACAAGATATGTTTTCGTTGTTCATGTGTGCCAAGTTGTGGTTCTGATTATTCCAACAATGTTTTATGTTCAGAACTTGATGCAAGTTTATCCTTAAGGCATTTGAAATATCTCATGGGATCCTTAAACATAAGTTGTTCCAAAGTTTTGACAAGCCTATCATCCTATCAATTTCGTTGTGAGGAGCACTTGTTAAAAAGAGATCACTCCCATGTGAGGATTATGAGTCCGAAGAGGAGTTTGATTGTGTGTCTGATTGTGCATCTTGTTGAAATTTTGAGGGTGCTCCAAGTCGAACATAACCAAAACCTAGATGATAAATTGGTTGTTGAATGTTTGATGATGACCCTTGTTCCACATAACCTTGATTTAATTGATTTAGATCCAAACTTGGTAGCACATTTGTTGTTGTGTTGTTGGCACACTACCACATCCTGGTTACATTGGTAAAATTGGTTCAAGTTGGGTCTTGATCCTAATTGAACCATACCATATTATGGTTGTGTGTTTATTGGTGGACCAATGTTTGGATTGAAACTTTGTTGCATGGTGTTTCCTTGTTGTTGCATTGGGTTGACTTGCAATTGTGTTGGATAAAAACCTAATTGTACGCTATCCATGGGTTGATATGTCAAGTCTTGGTATCTCCTTGATGTTAGAGATCTTGTTTCAACCATTGCACTTTTCTATGTTTTTTATTTTTTAAGTTTAAGGATGAAATGTAGCTAATGGAAGACAAATGTGACTCTAAAGAAAATGAGGGATGAATGCGATTACAAGATGCAACCTATGTTTTTGGTATTTTCAAATATTCAATTTGGGTATGAAATAATGGACAAAGGACAAAGTCATACCCGTCACTAGACTTATGAGCTAGGGTTTGACTTGATAATGGTGATGAAAAGACAAATTTTTTAACAAGGTTTATACTCCTTAATGATCACCTAAGACATTATCTAAAGATTTGATTTTTGGGATCTCCTAAATCTGGTTTTTGAAAATCTAAATGCAAGTTATGCGCTATTGGGATTCCACGAAGGAATTTGAAATTTGGACTAAGCAAATGACCTAAACTTGGGATAATGCAATAATGAGAAATTTTTGAGACATAGACTATGCAATGACCTAGGTGTAAGACAATGCAATAACCAAAGGTTATGATTATGCAAGACTTAGCGTAAGATGAGACCTAGGTTTTAAAGTGCAATGTTGAAATGTGATTCCAAAGTTTTGATATTTTGACCTCCCTTGTGGATTGAAATTCGAGTGTTTTTTAGACAATTTGGATACCAACTTGAAGACTGGTTTTGAAACCAATGTGAGACCAAATTTTGAGACCAATTTGAGATAGCTTTAAGACCAATGTGAGACAAGTTTGAGACCAAATATGAGAAAAGTTTTAACACAATTTTGAAACCAAATTTGAGACCAAGTTTTGAGACAAATTTTGGGACCAATTTGAGATTTGTTTTGAGACCAATTTAAGACCAAGTTTGGGACCAAATTTGAGTCAAGTTTTAAGACAATTTGGAGACAAATTTTGAGACAATTTTTGGACTGATTTGAGATTGTTTTGAGACTAATTTAAGACCAACTTTGAGACAAGTTTGAGACCAATTTTTTGACAATTGTTTGACATTTTTGGGATTGATTTGTTTTGGTTGAGTTCTCTCTTTGATAAAAAGTTTTGTTTTAACAATCACATAAAACACTTCAAGTAGAATGGTTGTTCAACTCTAAAAAAATCAGAATGACGCCTGAAGGGCCTAAATTTAGCCCATTGTGAAAAATGCTAGTCTTTGACCATTTGAAACCATACAACCTACGATTGAAAATGGCTGATATTTTTTGAGGCCCTCACAATAGGATACCACAAACACTATAGACAGATAGAGTTTAGGTGGCACTCGCTCCCCCAACACAACACTAGCACAACTTCTTTATTACCCTGAAGGTTCGAAAACCTTATGAATCGAGGAGTTTCTTGTCTCACAATGCAAGGTACATGGAGAGTATCTTCGAGGTATGATGTGCACTCCTTGAACCAACAAATATGGGATTTGGGTTGCTAAAACAATTTGGTTTGTAGTGAGGGAACTTTGAGGGCCTAACACCTATACATGCAACAGCGACTCACTAAAGAGCCTACCT
This sequence comes from Cryptomeria japonica, assembly GCF_030272615.1. Taxonomy (NCBI): domain Eukaryota; kingdom Viridiplantae; phylum Streptophyta; class Pinopsida; order Cupressales; family Cupressaceae; genus Cryptomeria; species Cryptomeria japonica. The sequence goes on along the minus strand of NC_081414.1, from coordinate 319,833,852 downwards.
AAGCCCTTTATAAAAAAAGGAGTTGATATACCTCACACGAATGCAGGTACTAAGGAATTATCACTATAAATGAATTTCGCAAGGTAGCTTCGGCTTTAGCCTAGACCATTGATATAGCGAACCGAAGCAAAGTACCGCTTAGAATCGTCCCTTGAGGTGATTTCCTCTTCTCATCAAGGCAAGCTCTTTTCTAAAAAAGAAAAAATTGGGTATCATTGACACTTTCTCTTACACCCAACAAAGGGGAGAGGATACTTAGTGCAACAATAGGTCCACCCTACATAGTGCAAGCACACAAGACAAACACACATTTGTTCATTAACCTTTAAGAAAATAAATTTGTTTTAACTATGAAAGCAAACACGCAATTGTTTGGAAATCAAATGTCTTCGTCAAGCGTCCGAAAACAACTCATTACTAGTTTTTTCGTTAAGTTTTCACCCCACAATCACCACAATGCCAAAGAGATCATCAATAACATCAAAACCATTCTATGCCATCAAAATCAAAAACTTGGAAATTGAAATGAATGATCAAAACAAAAAACCATTTTTACCAAACAACTTCGTAGTTTCAAGGCTCAATTGCAAAGAAACAAAGTTCAACTACACAAAAACATAGCCCAATTGCACAGAAACATGGCCCAAATGTGCAAAAAGAAAGCCTAATTGCACAAAAACAGGGCCCAATTGCATATAAAGAAAGCCTAATTACATAGGAACATGGCCCAACTGCGTAGAAAGAGAGCCCAATTGTGTAGAAAGAGAGCCCAATTGTGCAACAATTGCATAGAATTGCTCAAAACGTGATCATGTCAGAATGTAACTCTAAATTAGACATTTAAGTATTGCAGTTGACCAAAATTTAAAAGATCCTAGTGCAAATTGACCAATTTTCACTCCTACTTAAGCTAGATGTCAATTGTAGGGTTCATTTTTAACCAACTTGTGAAACGAAATGGAAAGTTGAAACCCTTATTAAGCTAGGTGAAATTCATTTTATCCACTTTTCAACTTGAAATGTGAAATTGATCTCAATTAAAACCCTAATTAGAGTGAGGTTCATTCTAAACCCTTTGCAAATTGAAATGTGAATTTTGATCTCAAATGAAACCCTAATTAGACTATGTGTGATTCATTTTAAACCTTTGCAAATTGAAATGAAAAGTTGTTGTTCATTCAACCCCTAATTAGATTAGATGCAAGTTGTAGTGTTCATTTTTTAACCAATTTAATTAACAAATGTGAAACATTCAACATAAACCCTCATAAAACATATTAGATCATCAAATCACCTTACATGCACAAAACATCAGCAAAATTCATCAAAACCAAACAATTGTATAGAAAATGTGATCAACTGCACAGGAAATGGGCCCAACTATGCAAGAAGAAGCTTCAAATGTGCAGAAACAAAATCAACTATGCAGTTGGCCAGCTATACAAATTTTAGACCCAACTGTGCAAATTTGGTTGACAATTGTGCAGATCTGCATGTAGGTAGCATAAAAGGTGAAAATCTACTCTTTGGTACCTACATGTAAACATAAACTCAATAAAACATCAAATCTTGATGTGCTTTACATCGGGTTCACTAAAATGTTGACTAGGAAATTGGTAAGAAATAAGCGTGAAATCAGAAACCAACCAAAAACCTAAATAACATGCATAATAACCTAATAAAACCAACAAAGGCATCAAAACAAAATGCAAATAACATAATTTCAAAGTGATTTCACCAAAGCGCATTCCTTTGGTGTGGCTCCATTATTCTTTCTTTCTCCTCTAATGGTTTGTAGGCAAATATGACAAAAGGCAAGATGATTAAACAATGTGATCACAAGGATATTCGAAAATGTGGTTGCAAGAATGAACAAAAAGAGCTCAATTTATAGCATTCAAAGGCCAAATGGACAGACGAGATTAATTTGAATTGATGGGCAAGATTGAGGGAGAGGATGATTTAAGTGAAATGAAATAGGAAATGTGTCATTTCCAAGTGGAGAGAAAAACAGAAGGTAAGTGGAGTTAAGTGACGCAAATTAGGGAAAGTGAAAGAGATAAGGTGATTAGAAGTGAAGTTAGAAATGGAGTGGGAAATTAATAATTCATTCAATCATTCATTTGAAATTCATAATTAGCCAATTAAATGTTTCATTTAATTGTGAAAAGTGAAACTAGGATAAATAAATAATGAATTTATTTATCAAAGAGGGATACGTTAGAATGAAAGAGGCTTAATTAATTAAACAATTAATTAACCCTAAGAGAGAATTAGGACAAACTGACGTCGAAAGTCGGAGATTAGGTCAAATTGATGCCATAGAACTGAAATGGGACCGAATTGATACCCAAAGACATGAAATTGGGATAAAATGATGTTGTAGGACAGGTTTTGGGACAAATTGATGCCAATAGAACAAGATTTGGTACAAATTGATATTGTAGAACCAAAATGGGGATAATTTGATATCATTAGGACAAGTGTAGGGACAAATTGATATTGTGGGACCGAAATGGGGTCGAATTGATATCATTAAAGTTGCAATTGGGACAAATTGACATCATAGGACAGCAATTGAAACAAAATGATGTCACTGGGACAAAAATTGGGATAAATTGACATCAATGAACATGAAATTGGGACAAATTGATATCAACAAACATGAGATGAAATGATATCAATGGACATGAAATTGAGTAATCGACAAAATTGCTTAATCGGGACATCAAGAAGGTTGATTAGGTCAAAAAGATAAGAAATGGATTGGAAATTATTATATTGAAGGAGGGAATAATGGCATGGCATTGACAAATAGGAAAGACCAAACGCACAATGAGAAGACAAGTTAAAAATAGGAGACATAAGCATCGAACCATTTTTAGTGTCTACAGTTTTAATATTGACCGTTGCTTTTTTTGTTGTTCAATAGAACCCATTGTCCACATTTTCATCAAAAAGTTATCAATTGACCCAATGGCTAGGAATAAAGAAAATTCATGCAAATACATATTATTTTTTGTATGATTATTTATAATGGATTTTTTTTATTTTTATTTTTTTTTAAATTGAGATCTATTGAAGTTCTTAAGCTTATTTAGAAAGCAAGAAATCAATATATACTTAAAAAGAAAGGGGAGATTGTTAACTAATTTCCCAAGTCATCATTTACAATGTTCATCTATAGCTTAAATTGCAACTTGAGATACTCGTGAAATTTTCACTAAATAAAAGAATTAATTTTTATTCAATTATTATAGACTACATGGCATGTTTCCCCTGCTATATTGAGCATAAACTACTTTTTTAGTGGCCTCTCAAATAAATGCAATTCTCTGGTGCTTCCCATCAAATCCCCTAAATGAGGAGAGGGGAGCAACCAAATTAATGTGATGCCAGCAAATTAGAAGATCATAATGGTGGATAACATACTCTTGAAATCTCACATGTTAGATCTCTTGTTGAATCAATGGCTACAAATCACCCTTCCTCTTATGGTGAACCGCAAATAAGAGGGTCCAACTCATTTTGAAGAGGTATTTTATGAAAAGGGTTAGCCTCATATAATCATTTCCGCATATTTTGGCTTTGGTACTCTTGCTATTGTTGAGTGACCTCGCAAGAAGTAAATCCTTCCCATCCACAAGTTACATAATTGTACTTTTTTAATATGTACATTGGAGTCCCCCTATCTCCTCCTCGCCCTTCACAATATGAGATGAATTTATGATTTTACACCATTTGCAAGTTGTGTTCTTGTGTATTCTAAATTTCTTTGTAGAGTTGTAGAGTTGCTCATTTTCTATTCCTAAAGCATTTCTCTAACCTTTACCGCATATTTCTTTTCCCGGTGAATGTTACTGTAAGCTAGTGTTAAGAGTGTATTAGATAAGAATTCACCAGGTGGTGAACTTGGCCTGAGATTCTAATTGTGCATGCTGAATCATTCTTAGACATCAGCATTACCAAGGAAGCTAAGAAAGTTCCTCCAATCTAGAACTCTTCTTTGTTCAACATGACTACTTGGTCAGCACTTGCAGCCGCCAACTTCTCAAAAGGAGCTCCAATGGCAAATTGGACAGATCATCATAAAGATAAAGCCTAGTGGAATTGACGATTGTGGTTGGCGCATAACAAACAAAGAATGAGTACTTTGAGCAGCAAGATTCCACCAAGTCAGCCTCTGACATTGGCGATGACGATTCAACTACCATTCTTCAAATAGCTTGCAATAGACTTGGCATACATCGAAAAGAGATTCAAGTGCTTTGTGGGTAGCTTAGCTGACCACGTCTCCATTGTTGGTGATGTTGCTTGGAATTTTTATCCACCTGAGTATGCATCGGGTGGAGTTTATAATTTGATTCATATTCGCATTTCTAGAATGATTTCCAAAGTTAATGGTACACTTCAGAATCTTGACCAGACAGATTAAACAAAGATGATCGAGTCTGCTGTGTCTACAGCACAGTGGCAGGTGAGCCTGGTACTGTAGATTAATAAACTGTTGGCAGCAAGGAAGGGATTACTAGTAATGAGGAGTGAACTATTTCTGGGCTTCACGGACCTATAATTAGAAATTAATCTCCTGCTGGTATTGTTGATCTCTGCTCTTGGGATGATAGTTACTCTTGATTTCTAACGGGAAATAAGCCAAAACCATTGATTTGTCCATTTGATTTATGTTTATGTGATGACTTGATATATAGTACTTTGAGACATCGTCTCATCGTGCTCCTTGAGATGTCATCCTGTAGCATCTTTTGGCTGTCGGTACTCTCCTTGTTATATTATTTGAGAATAGCTGTTAACTCCAATTTGGTTTCAGGTGAGTGTTCCATAAAGCCATATATTTTCAAATTTTCCTTTTCCAATATAAAAAAGTAAACAATATTTTGGACGAAGTATTATATATGAAAGTATGCAAAATGCAATTTAAATGGACCATACATAAGCATATTTTTACCTCGCAACAGAATCATCCATGGTCATTTTGAACAAAACTTTTGAAACAATGTAAGCTTTACCTACACAATGGAGGCTGGTCTACCACAATTGACTGTAAATATGCACATCTTTCATAAACCCCGAATAATGTCAATACATCCTTTCTAGATTTAAAATTTTAGTAACGCATGCATATGAAGCACAATTTATGTCACATGTTAGACAGCAGGTTTGCAAACACCAGGAATGAGAGATGTCAGGGCCCAAAACATACAATATTGTGAGAAATTAGGCTTGACACAAAGTGCTTGCCAATGTGCAGTCATGTTTGGAAATAACAAGACATTTTGATCATAAAATAAAAATACTGAAGCCGAACATTAAAAAATATTGATTTGAGATTTATCCCAAAGGTTTTCAACAAATTGTAGGAAATCGTAGAAATGATGAGTTTTCCATTGCAGACCCAAATTCAATCCTCAGGTGAATAATTTCTTGGTGGCACCTGAAGGTATGGATGGTTGTGGAGGCAACTATGTCCATCTGTGTTCTCTTTATGCGCTGCCCTAGTGATTTAACTTTTTGTTGAACGGAATGAGCTCAACTAGACGACGTGTTGGGGTTTTCCATGATGAGCCCTTGGGTCAAATTCACAAGGCACCATAAGCATTGTCTAACCCACAGACAATATATTGTGATAACAACATGATGTACGAAATGCCCTAAAAAAGAGGAATTTCAAACCAAAATATATACAACAAATAAGGTAGAGTGCAAGCCCCACATATTTAAAGAGAATTTACACCAGGTGTGAGTGACCATAGGTAGCAGTTCATGATTCACGAGAAACAAATTTCAGATTCATTAAGTTCCCAATACCTAAGTTATAGGCACGTACAAACTTTTCATAACCTTACAGTGTAACATAAACTGCGACTTAAACAATAGAGGGTACACTGTTTTTGTTTGTTTCTTTAATGAAGAAATGTAGAGTGACACAAAATGAGCATTCTTGGTACGATACACAATTTAATATAAACACAGAACCTCTCTTCAATATACACAGTTATACTAAAAATATATTGTAATAGAGAATGCCATACATCGTCAAAGTTAATTTTGGAAAAGGCAACTAAATATACATGTGATTATGACATTGCATGACAGCCTTAATATGAAATTAGGAATGCTGGTGTTCAAAGGCTCTCATACACCCTCAGATTCTAATGTTCAACAAATTGCAATTTACAATCAAAAAAATTTAAAGATCACCACATGGGACAAGAAATATGGATAGAAACAATTAGAGACAAAAGATACACTATTTACATCCTGCAACATGCCATCTACATCCTAACAGTCACTTTTACAATATTATTTGCCCTTTACCAGTGAAGATTCAACAGGGAAATTACTGCAAATTGTAGCGAATGCACTGAAAAGCGTCATTTTGCTTGGAAGTGTTGAGTAGCACCAAACTAACTTCTAATTTCTCATTGCAAGTTAGCTACTGGTCAAGCTATTTTGCAATAGATTATGCTATAAACTGGAGGGGATCATTTGGTATCACAACCACATAAACACATGGTCCAGGCTGATTTAACTTTGCTGACTTTTTGTTTCTCAATCTTCAGACTCGGTAATCTTGCTGGAGAGTTCCATACTTTTTCTGCCAATTTCTTTGAAGAGGAGTTGATATCCTTTAGTGGAAGTGTTAGTTTTTGAGATGATGTACCAGTTTGATCACTCACTTCTACAGTTGATGTTTGCACCACCTGAATTTTGTTTTGAGAAGATGTTTGAGGTTGAAAGACGAGTACAGGATCTGGTTTAGAATATTCTTGAGTTCCTCGAAGATTCTCTTCTGCTAAAAGGCTCCTCAAAGGTGTATGAAATCTTTCGTGTGTTCCAGATGCCATCTCTGCATCTGCACTCAACTCACCATTACTTTCTTTAACTTTCGGCTGGATTTCATTATGACTAAGCTGTTGCCCAGAATAATTGCCTGACTCAACCAAAGTCATGAAAGAAGGAGCTTCAAACAAATCTTCCGGAGCCATCAAAGATGTTTCAGGAGTCTTCTCTTTTGAATGAATAGCTTTCATATCACCACCCCCTTCATTTCCAGTATTAATGACTGGATCTTGCTCAACTCTATTATTGGTTGTAGAAGGCATACTCTCTGCCACTGTAGAATTGCAAAAACAACTTCATCACTCAAATAGCTATAATTTCAATCTTTGCACATCAAGATTCTTCATACAAGCAGCATTTCATAAATGATTAATTTTAGGAAAATAATTGTGGATAAAAAGAAAAGCATATACATGGCATATTTTTGTGTTACTTCCAACCTCAACAACACAACTTATAATGTACATATAATTGCATTATAATTGTGTACTTCGAAATACAGCATATCAAGAATATCAATAAGTTCCCTGTAATTTCAAATTCTAAATGTCTGTTAAGAAGGCATTCATCTTGTTGGGGGAAGTTTAGCAGGGAATATAAAATTTAATACCTAAACAACTCCAAGCAATAAATGAAATGCCTGGCAAAGAAAGTGGCCCAGCTACACTGACAAATTTGAAATTTCTGAGCAGCATTAAAAACTATCAAATATAGGTTCTATAAAAAAGGCTTGTGTTGTGATAAATGTCAATTTGACTCCTCAAGAAAGCATCACTGTCACTAGTAATGCATGGAAAGCCTAACTGTATTGCCAGTGCATGATATGAAAAGCAAATGTGTTTCTCACATGAATGACTTTGTTTGGCTAAAAAGTATTGAAATTAGGGAAATCTAGGATAAATTCCAAGGAAAACCTGTGGGTGCAGAGATGCAAGTGTGTGTGAGAAGTGTGTGTGTGTGTGTGTGTGTGTGTGAGAGAGAGAGAGAGAGAGAGAGGCTAAAACATAGAAGTCAATGATAAACCCTCAGAAGAAATTTAAAAGCCTTTGAATTATCAGCTAATTTAGTAAAGGTGATGAGAGCTTGAAATAATGCAGTTTCCAAATAAGGACTATATATTCTTAGCGATCACTGATAAGGCTTAATCATAAAACCTGTATGTTGATATGTAGTTTTTCAAATTCCACTTCCCAACTTCCAAAGCAATGGACATGCATGGATACCCCCACAGTTAAAACTACTCTTTGCAACCCATGCTCTTCACAAGTAGATATTAACCTAACGCATGAACTTTAAACATTTAAAGACCAAATAGGCAATCCTCTAAGACAAACACAGTAAAGTGAACATTCAACTTATTGGAAACTAGTTAGGGACTGGAAAAGCATAAAAGAGTACAACCAAGAACTAAAAATCGAGAATGTTATCATCTAAGATTATTTCCTCATGGGACATGATTATTGCATTATTTATCAAAATTCTGAATTTTGGATATGAGTAGACCTATTTTCTCTCGAGTACCTTTAACAGTGACATTAATTATGTAATTAAGGCTTTCATACTGCAGTACTATTCAAGTTTAGTTTCTTTTCTGCCAAATTATCACACTTAATCAGCACCAGAATGGCTATTTCCTACAAGTAGTCATTTCTCCATAATTCTCAACTTCATGTACATTGGTGTATTAAGATTATATTTTCCCAAGTTAATTATTAATGATCAATCGTGTAATATATTGTATTTTAGAAACTTTCTATTTTGTAAATCTTTGTAATCTTTTTATTGAGCATTCTTGCTCATTGTTAATAAAACAATTATATTTTACCAATTACATTTCCATTATATGGTATCAGAACGCACTGTTAAAAAAAAAATCGTTTTTTCTGAAATTTCTTTTCAAGAAATTTTCTTAGTTTTGAAAAACGTTTTTCGAACTCAGATTTTCAAAAGGAAATTTTTTTTGGAACTCGAAAGTTCTTTTTGCGTGATTTTTTTTTGGGGGGTTTCTTCTGGCATCTTCCGGCGTGCTTGCTTTCGCGTGGATCATTTCCTATGGCCTGTGTGTTTTTTTACCACGCGATTTTTCGCGTTTTCCTGCTGCGATCTCCCGTGTTTGTGTTTCCGCCTACGTGTTGGATATTTTCAGCACCATTTCTTTTGAGACGACTCTACTCACGCGACAACCTTTGTCTTCTGCAACCTCACCCGCGTCGGCTCTTTCGTGTCCTCTTGTTCCGTCTGCATCTCATGATTTTAAATAGCAATTTTTTCTGTGCGCTTCGCGATTTCTGGGTCTTTTCCAACGTCAACTAGGGTTTTTGGCCTTTGCAGATTTTTTTTGGCAACAGAAATAATTTTGGCAAATTTTTTTGGCAACGGCTAGGGTTGTAACCCCTATTTTCTATGGTAAATATAAAAATTTTGATAGATCCAACTAGGGTTTTATCAAAAAACTTCAATTTTTTTGTCAGAATAAATTTTAAACAATAGATTCTTGGTGGGTTTTTCGAGAGCTCAACTGGGTCATCGTTAGATTTTTTTGGGTGCATCGTTTTCTATGCCTCGATTTTTGAGTCGTCGAATCTACATTCTGATTTCAGATTCCTTGTGGGTTTTTTGAAAGCTAATTTGAGTTGTCAAATTTTTTTGGGTCAGCCGAAATTTTTTCTCAAAATCCATGACCACCGTACTTAGTCTTTTTTGAAGTTTGTACCTAATTCTGCCTCTGTTTCAAATTCACGCCTTTCAGATTTTCTCGTTTTTTGTGCATTGGGAAACGTGCAAGATGGCATCATTGACCAACTTGATGTTGGAAGGCAATCAGCGATTCAATGAAAAAAATTATAACACCTGGAAGAAGCGCATGTTGACTATTTTTTAATATCACCACCTAGATGATCTTGTTTTGGGAAAAGAATCTCATCCTTCCGTAGCCAGATCAGATCGGGGCAAATTTGATGATCGCAATAGGGAAGTTGTCATGCTTCTTAAGCTCTCTGTCACAGATGACCAGCTACCTCAAATTCCTTCTGACAAGTCTGCCTCAGAAATTTGGAAGCATCTGAAGGAGTTGCATGAGACATCCGACAAAAGCCGAGCATTCTTGAAGAACCAATTGTTCTCCATCATGATGGATGAATGCATGTCCTTCGAGATCAACTCATGAAGATTAAGGACATACTCTGAAAAGTCTACCTAAATCCTGCGAGCACTTCATAGAGACACTCAACATTACGTCTACGAATGTTGATTAGAAATTTCCAAAGTAGTGCACCAAACTTCTGCAGCAGGATCGTTGGAAACAGCAGTTTGGTCGCGGTGCCACTTCGTCCTCCTCAGAGCAAGCATTTGCAGCCAAATCCTTTCACAAGGATAAAGGCAAATCCCAGTCATCTCAATCCTCTCAGCAGAAGGGCTCCAGTCAGTCACAAGAAGGTTCAAAGAAGAAGGTTCAGTGCAATTATTGTCACAAATATGGTCATATGATCAAGGATTGTCGCAATCGGATAGCTTCTGAACAATGGAATCAGGGAGGGTCTCAACCTAAAGCCAATGTCGCTGAGCACATAGAGCAAAAAGAGTCTGCCTTTTACACCTTCATGGCTAAAAGACCTGCAGACCATGTGAAATCTTCTGCTTGGTATATAGATTCTGGTGCTTCTCGGCATTTCACTCACAAGCGTGATTGGTTTACAGAATTCTCTCCCTCTACTGATTCAGTTATTTTTGAAGGTGAAGAGTATACCATTGTCGCCAAGGGCAACAATCTGGTGGGAGGAATCTCATATTCCTCAATGTATACTACGTTCCTGGCATGGAACTGAACCTTCTCTCTATGAGTCAAATTATGCGGCATTCTCCTCAGCTTGATGTCATCTTCAGTACACATAAATGTTTGATTGATGATCGTGCGACATGCACTACTGTTGGTGTTGGTATTGAGGATCATGGTTTTTACAGACTTGTGGATACAAGTGATTCTCTTGAGCATGCCTTCGCAACAAAATCCTCCTCTATCACCCGTCTATAGCATCAGCAATATGGTCACCTGAACATTCACTACCTTGCTCAGCTTGTTCAAAAAGATTTAGTACATGGCCTACCTGATATTCAAACTCAAAATCAGCGAGTTTGTGAGGCTTGTCAGGTTGGGAAACAACAGAGGACACCATTCAAGGATGGTGACTCATGGCGAGCATCTAAGGTACTACAGTTGCTCCATGCTGATATATGTGGTCCAATGAATACTCCTTCTGTTATTGGGTGCAGGTATTTCTTACTTTTTGTTGATGATTACAGTTGTAAGATGTGGGTGTACTTTCTTAGACAAAAATCAAATGTGTTTCCTGTATTTGAGAAATTTAAGGCCTTGGTAGAAAAAGAGTCTGGTTGTTCTATTATTACTCTTAGGTCTGATAATGGGGGGGAGTTTTGTTCTACTGCTTTCTCCACTTTCTGTGATACACGTGGCATAAAACGTCAGTTAACCACACCATACACCCCTCAGCAAAACAGCGTTGTAGAACGTCGCAACTGCACCATTACAGAAATGGCTAGGTCTATGTTGGAACACATAAATGTTCCTAAGAAGTATTGGGCAGAAGCAGTGTTTACTACAGTCTATCTCCTTAATAGGTCTCTCACTCATGCTATTAAGGGGAAAACTCCTGAGGAAGCATGGACTGGTCACAAACCCAGGATCAGCCATCTGAAAGTTTTTGGCTCTTTAGCATATGTTTGGATTCCAGAAGCCAAGCGCTATCAGTTGGATTCCAAGAGTCAAAAGCTTATGTTTATAGGATACAATGACAACCATAAGGCCTATCGACTGATTGATGTAGACATTGATCGTCTCATCTTCAGTCGTGATGTTGTCTTTGATGAAGATTGAGGACCATTTCAGCTTTCCTCGTCTGAGCAGAATTCTGAGGATCAGCCTTTGAAGGCTTCTGATTTAGGTGTTCGTCTTCCATTTGGTTTACCTGATGGGAGGGATGATGCAGATTCTATATTTGATGATGCACTACCTGAATTTCTTCCAAATGATGCTAATCTTCCACCTGTTCCAGATCCTCTTCCACCTCCAGTTCCAGTTATTCCTCCTCCATCTGATGTTGGCACATCTACTCTTCGGCCTAAGTGGTGGGCTAAGACAATCAATGATCTTCGTCCTAATGAGCTCATTGAGGGTAGATCTTCTAGAAATAAGGGCAAGCAACAAAATACAGTTAACTTTGCTCTCATGGCCAACATTCTTTGTATTTATGAGCCTTAGACCTATGCAGAAGCAAAAGGGATTCCAGAGTGGGAACGAGCAATGGATGCAGAATACCAGAGCCTTCTGATCTTCCTCCAAGGAAAAAGCCCATTAGCTGCAAATGGGTGTACAAGGTCAAGTATCATGCAGATGGTACTTTAGATAAATACAAGGCTAGATTAGTTGCTCGAGGATTCACACAGCAGGAGGGCATTGATTATGAGAAAACATTTGCTCCTACTACCAAGATGAGTACCATTCGTCTTCTTCTCGCTATTGCAGCTCAGTTTGGATGGAAAGTCTATCAGATGGATGTTAAGAGTGCCTTCCTCAATGGGGAGTTGCAGGAAGAAGTCTACATGATGCAGCCTCCTGATTTCAAGGTTGTTGGCAAAGAACATCAAGTATGTAGACTCGTTGAAGCACTCTATGGACTTAAACAGGCTACTCAAGCGTGGTACATTAAGATTTTTATCAGTACTTGGTTGCTCATGGTTTTCAACGTTGTCCTTCTAACAGTAACCTGTATATCAAACACTTTAATGATGATATTCTCTTTCTTGTTGTCTTTGTGGATGACTTGATCATTGCTAGTAGTTCAGCACATTTGATTGCAGAAATCAAACAAGACCTGTGCAAGGAATTTGATATGACAGATTTGGGGCTTCTCCATTCTTGTTTAGGTGTTGAGGTTTGGCAGACTGATAGTAGCATTTTTATTTCTCAATCTAAGTATGTCAGGAACTTGCTTGATAGGTTTCGAATGCAGGATTGCAAACCTGCTTCCACACCTATGGAGACAGGACTGAAGTTGTCAGCCAAGTCTGATTCTCATCCTATAGATGAAACACAATTCAGGCAACTACTAGGCAATCTCATCTATCTTACTGGTACTAGACCTAATCTTAGTTTTGCAATGAGCTACATTTCACGCTTCATGACAACCCCCAAGGCTGATCATTGGGTAGCAGTGAAGCGTGTGTTGCGTTATGTGGAGCACCTCTGATTATGGACTTCCTTACACTAGGAGTCATGATCCTAAACTCACTAGGTTCACAAATTCAGATTGGGTGGGTTCGGTTGATGATAGGAAATCAACTTCTGGATATGTGTTCAGTTTGGGATCCGGTGCAGTCACATGGACTAGTAAAAAGCAGCAAGCAGTGACTCTCTCCTCAACAAAAGTAAAGTATTGAGGAGTAGTTAAGGCAGCATGTGAGGCAGTTTGGCTTCGCCGGATGCTTGCAGATATGCAGATGTCTAAGGCAGGTCCAACTCCCTTGTTCTGTGATAATCAAGGAGTGCTCAAACCTGCCAAGAATCCCGTCTTCCATGAAAGAACCAAGCATGAGGAAACTCATTGTCACTTCATCAGAAAGCTTGTTGAAGACGGATCAGTTCAGTTGATGTATGTTCCAACAGCGGAGTAGACAGCAGATATTCTCACCAAGTCCCAGATAAATTTGCTAGATTCAAGGGGCAGCTTGGTGTCGTTGATAGATTGAGCATTAAGGGAGGGTATTAAGATTATATTTTCCTAAGTTAATAGTTAATTATTAGTGCTCAATTGTGTAATATATTGTATTTTATAAACTTTCTATTTTGTAAATCTGTGTAATCTTTTTATTGAGCGTTCTTGCTCATTGTTAATACAACAATTATTTTTTACCAATTACGTTTCCGTAATATGGTGAATTAATCATAAGGATAAGGAAAGCAGATCTACAAAGCACATAAGCAACTCTAAATATTTGTTATAAAAGGGAGAAATGGTGATTTTTGTTTGGATTTTACGAAATCCACCATTCTGGGATTTTAACCTCGATTCTTTTCCCAATCGGAATAATTTTCTGGTGATTGTATGCTTTAGAAGTTATTTTTGTTCTCTTATTTACTGATGTAAAGGTGGAAATTGCATACCTTTGCAATTCTCACAGTATGTTTTGGCTCGCTTTAGTGTTTGTGGCCCTTATGTAATAAGTCCACACAGAAATCTGACTTCTATCTTCCATGAATGAGCAGTAACCAAATTAGTATTGCTTTTCAGATCAATCAGCAAACTCGGTATTTTAACCAGTCAAAGGTTTAGACAACTAAGCGATGTCTCCAAAATAATATATATTTCAACTGAAATTTCAGGTCTGATTTATTACAATGAGTCACCAGATTGAAATACAGACTTGAAACAACTTGATCTGGCCTTGTCATAAACCTGCAGCTGTACCTATTTCTGAGTAAGAAAGACTGAGATCAGACCTTGGTTGCCCTTTCTGCCTGGTTGCTAGGGTAGAATTGATCCCAAACTAAACTAGCTGCTCCTGATTGCTGTTAAAGTCTTCCAAGAACACAGCAGCAGATTGGGGGTGTAGAAGCGATTCTCATTCAATGGCCTTCGGCCTTGTCTGTAGCTCCAAATACAGCAATCTAATGTGAGAGTTAGATGAAGCCTCTCAACTCACCTAGTTCAAATCAGGCCTGCATCATCCAGGTTTTCCTCAATTATTAGGTCAGCAGAAAGTGAAAGTGGCTCACTAGGGTTGCACCTGCTGTTGTGAATCTTGTGCAGCTACCTCTTTAAGTCCAGTTTAGGGTAACTTGAATGGAACTCGGGGAAAAAGAACAAAAATCTGGGCTTCTGTGCTACATGTATCTAGAAACACAACTCTGTGCAGATCAAATGAGGATAATTCAGATCTGAGATAAATGCAATTTAGAGGAAAACTGACAAAATAAGGTCAAGGGGCAATCCCTAACCTTGAAGGCACGCTAGGGCTTTTGTCCTGGAAAACAAAACTTTAGGTAAAATTCCAAAAAATCTTGTCAATTCTCCAAATAATCACCGAAGTTGCAAAACCATTAGTTATACCAATTTGCACCAAGGCAGTAGGGCTCAAATTGGCAGCTTATTTCAAAATTTGAATTTAACTTTGTTTATATTTATTTTTAAATTTTTATTTTTATTTTTTTTCTTTTTTTAATAATATATTAAATTGGTATTAAAAAACACCTTTTCTCTCTGTTGGCTGACCCAACTACAAATTCATACTCGTGCTCAAAAATCTCCTCTTTCCCATGTAACATCTTCAAGTGGGAGATTCTTCCATTTCACGAAATATTCTGGAATAGCCTTGTTTCTCAACTTTTTTTCTCTTACATCCATGATTGCCTTAAGCTCCAAAATCAGTTTTCCTTCATTATCAAATGAAAGCGGCTCTAAAAGGAGTGACCTGCTGTCGCAGGGTCTTCCTAAGGCATGACACATGAAAAAAATTATGAATCCTTTTATTCTCTAGAAATTCCAACTCACATGCAACCTCACCATTGTTGGAGTGATTTTAGGACAATTATCTAATTATTTATTAATTAGGTCCTTTAATTGCTTTTTCACTTAAGTTAAACTTAGGTGCTTTATTTTATCTAGGTGTTATGCTTTTTTAATCTAAATTCACTTAGAGAAACTTCTAGTTAGCTTTTTTAGCTTGTAGTAGAGTTTAATTTAGCTCCTACTTTGCATTGTTTTAGTTCTTCTAATTTTAAGATTAGGGCATCTCTTGCTTTCTACAAAGCAAGTCTTTCATTCATTGTAATTGTACCTCCAATATTGTGTACCTTCAATATTGAATCTTCAATTCTTTTGTGCAATAATATAGAATTCCCTGGTTGTTATAGAGCATACAATCTTTGTTTGATCTCTTTTGTGTGATAGGTGTTTTGCTTGCAAATGATTATTGGCTCATGTGGTTGATCAACAACTCCTACATGGTATCAGAGTTTTTTTGTCAAATTCCTATCTGCATGCTTGAGGGATCCAACTTGAGGTGAATTTTTTGTGTATTTTGGACTCAAACGAAGGTTGTCATTGCCTTTGTAGCGTCAAAAAACCCTAGGATCAACTATTGTTTCATCAAAATTGGAGCAGTTGGAAAATCACATCAAATTGGCTAAGGGCACAAAAATTAAGGCAAAATATGGGGTTAGCTGAAACATTTGGGCACTTTGGCACAAAACAGAGATCACCATCACATTCAGAAGGCCCAAAAACCTTAAGATCATCTATCAAATTTTCAAAATCAGAGATCAGCAAAAGT
The DNA here is from genome assembly GCF_030272615.1 of Cryptomeria japonica. Lineage (NCBI taxonomy): Eukaryota > Viridiplantae > Streptophyta > Pinopsida > Cupressales > Cupressaceae > Cryptomeria > Cryptomeria japonica. Next base: position 319,817,646 of record NC_081414.1, on the reverse strand, counting down.
TTTGGTGATTTTTTTATTGGCATGCAAATCCGTGCGCATGTATCAAAAAACATCAATGTTTAAAAATAATATGGGCTGGTAAAAAATTACATCCTTGGCTTTTAATTATCAAAATTTTCTTGAAAAAGAGGTGCTTTTAATTATCAAAATTTTCTTGAAAAAGAGGTGCATTGATTTTTAGAAGGGTTAAAAATACTTTTTAAAAAGGTCAAATCAAATAAGGCACATACTTTTTTCTGCACTATAGTACTCTTTTTACAACATGCTGACATCATCAACCCTGTCTCACCTTTTTTGGTGGACCTACTAAAAATAGTGCCTAGCTAAATTTAGCAAACTTCCTCTATTTTTGGCCTTCTTACTCTAAAAAAGAAAAGTTTGGTCTTTTGCCCATAACTTTATCATACGAAGTCGAAATCATACAAACAAGATATCATTGGAAAGCTAGCTCTACCGTCGATTTTATTCTGCAAGTGGTTTGATCAGATTCTACACCAATTTTCTGTACCGGGCCTCCAAAGTCGGCCTTCAATTTTACTCTTTTGGGGCCATATTTTGCGCATCCGGAATTCATTTTTCAACTTCCATACATCATCGGAAAGCTGTGAGAATCCCCTATTCAAATCTCAAGTCCTTTTCTTGCATAATTTTCATCAAGTGCTCAGAGACATCAATCTTGTCCTTTTCGGACTATGTACAAATCGGGTCTTTATTTGTATTGAGGGTTTCTATTTTTGTATCATTTTTTAGGGTTTCTATTGTTTCAAGGAGTCAATCATATATAAGGGTTGTAGATGTAAATATTGTGGGAGCAATTAGCATGGACATGAAATGTGTCTTAATTTCTCACATAATGTTTTTCAACCCTTGCTTGAGTGTGCATTAAAATCTCAAGTTGCTCCTTCTCCACCAACAGAGACAATTGTTGTACCTTCATTGATTGAAACCCTTATTCCTGTTAAACAGGATAATTCATCTATTTGTCTTCCTGATTGGGATTCCTATTTGACAGACATTGCTTCATTGTTTGTGGAGTCTCACATTTCAGATTTGGTGGACACAATTGAGAGTTTATCTCTCTTATTTGATGAGTCATAGCACAATTGTTGTCACATCATATTTGTCTTTGTAGCTTGTTCAAAATCAATTTCCATTGGTTCCTTGTTTGTCATCTTTGATTGTGATTGGGCATGTACCTGATTGGTTTGTGGCATCTTCATCTTCCAAGGACTTGGCGACACACAAGTAGTTTCAAAGACATCATCAAATATTTGAATTTGGATTCCTACATCTTCCAATTTATGGGAGTGGATTTTCGTATGTCTAGTGGATTGGTTTCTTCCGAAGGGGAGAAATGTTGTTTGTAGGCAGTGGATTATGTTTTGTCTTTAGGCATTATCATTGGCACAAGAGCTACTTCTTCATAGGGGTGTTTCTTATACTCATTCTCTCTCTTATGGGTGGGATATTCATTGTACTTTTGTGACCGATTTCGTACTTGGGGGGCCACTTGGAGTCCTCCATCTTAGTCACATGTACCTTTTTCATTGCATCTCTCACTTTTGGAGGGGTTTTTTCCCATGTGGTTTTTCTCCTTTTCTCCATTTAGAGAGACCTCATTGGTGTGAATGCATTGGTTTGTACATGAGTACCTAATCCGGCTTTTGTTGTTGGGACTCATTCATGCATACATTTTGCATTCAACATTAGCTTTTTATCTTATCCCTAAGTTAACCTTAAGGGGGGATGTTGGAGTAATTTTAGGACAATTATCTAATTCTTTATTAATTAGGTCCTTTAATTGCTTTTTCACTTAAGCTAAACTTAGGTTCTTTATTTTATCTAGGTGTTATGCTTTTTTAATCTAAGTTCACTTAGAGGCACTTCTAGTTAGTTTTTTTAGCTTGTTGTTCAGTTTAATTTAGCTCCCACTTTGCATTGCTTTAGTTCTTCTAATTTTAAGATTGGGGCATCTCTTGCTTCCAGTCTTTCATTCAATGTAATTGTACCTCCAATATTGTGTACCTTCAATATTGAATCTTCAATTCTTTTGTGCAATAATACAGAATTCTTTGGTTTTTATAGAGCATACAATCTTTTCTTGATCTCTTTTGTGTGATAGGTGTTTTGCTTGTGGTTGATCATCAACTCCTACAATCACTACTCCCTATGCAATGTCCCCACTTTGAAATAGAATTTAATGGTAAATATTAATAATAAAATTAAAATTTAAAAGACTTAAAATTAAAATTAAAATGAAAATATAAAAGAATATAATTAAATAAAATTAAAAATTTAATTAAGTTAATGAATGGACAAAAGGCATGAAATGATGAGTTGTGACTTCCAAATATGAGGAATAAAAGGGAGAAGAGAGCCCCATTTGAGAGGGGATAATTTGGGGAATCAGAAGTGCAGAACTGACTTAAATAAGAAGTGCAGATCCGATTGTGAAAGGTTGTGTCCCTTTCAAAGGGCAGAAATAATTAAGAGTTGCACTCTAGTGCTAATGGTGAAAGAGTTTGTCTCTTGCCAAAGGGCATACATGATGAAGAGGCGTGACCTCTCCCTCACATTGAGAGATATAAAGGAAAGGAATCAAAGAATCCAGTAATATCACCATCGATCAGTTCAGATCAGAACTATTATTAAGTTACAGGCAGTAACATCTTTGTTCTTGGTAGTAGGCATAGGAATGTGTTTAATACGAAACATTATAATTTTCGTAGTGTCATATCCCACCCCCCCCCCCCCGCCCAATATTCTGGTTCGAGGAGTTTTGAATATATTCACATTGTATTATGAGCAACCGATAATAATTGCAATTAAGGGTATCGCTGCCTTAAGGAAGAACAATCACATCAAAGAATGATTAGTTAAATTAGTGATAGGATACTTAAACAAACAACCAATAATGATTGACGTGACTAAGCAATAACAATAGAGGAGATTATCAAGGCTGCCAACAGGGATAGGAAACAGGAGCAAGCAGTGACAGGTACATATATGAATGACTTCTGATTTAATATTAGAATATAACAGCCAGTATTTTATATATATTAAAATCCTATATGTATATCATTGAATATAAACTGTTGTGTATGATCTTAATTAAATTGGTGACATTAATATGATAATATTAATGATTAATACTGATACAAAGTAGTGCTAACAGAAAATATTGATGACAATCTAATACAAGGCACTAATGTAATATAATGTAATGGAATTGTGATAACTATATCAAGTATAATTGATTATCATAATGAGTTGAATTGAATAACAAACATAACTTCATTAGAATATCACAAATGGTTCATTGTATATGAGGGACTCTCTCTTAAGTATGCCACTCCATAGTGGATGCCTAAACCTTACCACATGGGGCCAATAGAGGTGTAGCATCTGCTCTTGGGCTTAAGAGAGGAGGTGGTTGTGATGAGGGGTAACGGCGATAAGACACCTCACTAGGTATGCCACTCCATGATGGATGCTTAACACCTGCCACATGGAGACAAGAGGGATGTAGCATCTGCTCTTGGGCCGAGGATGGAGGATCACTTGGACACCCCATCCAACTAGCCTGCCCTAGTACACTAAACAATTGGATAAGAAGGAATGGCAACTTACCTATAATCTGATTTTATCTACCAAATATAATATTAATGGTAATTAATACATTTAAAAATTATATCACTCAATCTAATTCATTCGCATATGTTTCAGTTTATAAGTATTACTTCATATATGTTCTTTGATTTTGTGTTGCAGGAAAATAGTATACAAAGGTACTCCCATAAACTTAATTACCTATTTTAGATTTGGGCAAATTTAGGTTAATTTAAAGTATAACTAATTAGGGGACATTAAACCTTGTGATCTTATAAGGTCCATAAAAATGTGGCTTCAACTTCTTGGCACCAATTCCCTTGAGGGAAGATTGTCTATAATATATATGGCTGTAACCTCAAGAATACCATGCCTTTGTAATGTCACCATTATATGCCTGGGTCGGTCAGCCCCAAATAATTAAATAAATAAATAAAATATTAAAATATTAATAAATGAAATTATTAAATAATTGTCTCATTAAGGCCGACTTGCAAGTCTAATATTGTGTTTAATAAATAATTTGGTATTGAGGCCAACTTATTGTTGTTTATTTTAACTTCGGTAAAAAAATAATAAGTTAATCGGATTCCAATTGCCTTAAAGGCAACATTGGAATCCGATAACAAGGCTCGGCCCTTCTCTCCCCTTATACGCCAAGCACAAAAGAAACGTATGCTTCCATTATAGGGCCGACCCTATATTGTAATGTGTGAAGTTAAGCCCTAAGTGGGCGGCATTGTACACTCCAAATGTGTGGACCTATCCACAACATTGTAATATGCAAAAATCAATATGTAGCGTGCAAAATGGTTTTGGCGCCCAAGGTTAAATGGGCCGACTTAGAGATAAGTCCAAAAGATGAACCCCATATATATACAAGCCACTTGCAAGGCTTAAACACACAAATATATCATGCGAATTAGTCTGATTTGAGAAGTGCGAAATATCTCTGCTCCTTATAGTGCGAATTCTTCCTCCAAAGGTCAGCAAGGTCTCCTTCATATCAGCGAAGACAAATAATGATGATCTGTAATGTCCCCATCCTAGTCAGGGCCTTGGGATTGAGGAGTTAGCCTATTTTTAGACCCTTGTAGGCTAACAAAGTATGGATAAAGGGGTCAGTAATGCAATATCTTGAGGAGTGGTCTGTCTATTTGTTCTAGTTCAGTGTTAAGTTCAGTTTTGGTCTTCGTTTCATTAGTTTCTGACATTTTATGAGGATTTCTTATTTTTTAGGGAAAAATTGCTAAAAATAGACATGGTCATATTTTCGTTGGAATGGCGAACTGTGGCCCTAGCTTCTGACAGATTCAGTTTCAAAGCAATAATGAGAGAGATATGAATTTTTAAGTGGTTCCACAAGCAATTAATATTTTAATGAAATATTAATATAAAATCATAAAGTGCATCACTTAAATTTATTTAAGCGAAAATTTATTATCTCCTAAGCTAGGTGTTGCTTTTAGAGTTAAGTTGGGAACCCTAAAAGCAAGTTATCATTTTTTAATCCCTAACTGCCAAAAATTGCACCTTTTGGGTATTTAGGCAGCCAAGATGGAAATTAAACCTCATTCTTGATATTGAGCATTTGACATTTTCTTACGATCACTTGGCTATGGCGGCTAGGGTTTGGACCTATTTTGGAGAGTGTGCATTCTTCATAATTCAGTAGCTTTGAGATTGTGAAAGATCAATCGAATTGTTGCAGCTTGGTTGGCTTCATTCAGAAGTCAAATTGAATTGAATTGGGGCAGATTTGTTGTAGGGTTTTCCTATTTATTGTTTTGTTGTTGATTCTTCTGTGATTTGGAGGCTTCTTTTCCCAAACACATAGCTTGCTCATTTTATTGGCACCATCTTTCACTGTTTGGGTGTCTTAGTATTTAAATAAGAGCAGATCTGAATTGTTCCAGAATAAAAATCAGAACTTTGTAAGTTGCTGATTTATTCTTTCTTTTCAATAAATTGGCTAAGGACCTACGGGTATGCTTCTAAATTCTCCAATTCATTGTTTCAGTTGATTAAATTCATGTATTACTCAATATGTGTTGCAAATTAAAGAAATCCTCTTCTGTCTATTTCTGAAAAACCATCTTAATAATTTAAAAATTACAAAAAGATCTACAAATTACAGCAGGCTGGCTCTTTTTAATTTGTGTCACATAAGTATTGTCTCTGCATTCTATGTATCATTGGTTATATTGTTAAAGGGATGCATCTAACTTATCATGAATGTTGTGATTCTCACCCAAGGTCATTTTTATATAACCTCATATAGTAGATGATGTATGGTGAGGGTCAAGGCCATACTGACATCAGAAATCCATAAGCTTGGATTGATGTGGCTTCAGAGGGAGCTTTGAAATAAGGCATAAGGATCTTCACACTCAATTAGAAGAAGTTTGAAGATATGTCATGATCATAATTGCGCCATGGGTCCAATTCACAAAAGGTGAAGTTGGCATTTCTCATCTTTGTTTGTGAATACTTATGATACTATGATGCTTGGCTATCAGTCTGATATTGAGGATTAAAAGGGAGCCCTATGATCTTCAATAAAACTCTTGGTATGAAAGAATTGACAATTACTTGATAAGCCTAGGGTTTTGTAAAGATTCTAACATGTTCCTTAAAGTATTTGAAATGCTAATTCTGATTTCTTATGTGGATGATCTAACTCTGACTGATAAAGATAGTCTCATAATTTGATATAAGAAAGAATTAGCTCAAAATTGAGATGGAAGATCTAAATCTAAAATGCATTACTTCTAGGTTAGAAGTGTGGCAAGGATCTCATGAAATTATTCTACGTCAAGTTTTCTATTGATTTGTTGAGAGAGTTAGAATTATGGATTGTAAACCTATATGGAAACTAACTTGAAGAAGTTGAGTATGTCTGCAGCCAACTATGATTTTGCAGATTCATCTCAATAGAGGCAGGTTGATTGGTGAGTGCTTCAGCTAATCAAAGCTAAGCATATTGTTGCAACCAAGCATTTCTTGATATATTTGCAAGACACAATTGATTATGGGCTAAAGCTGCCATCACATTAGAAGACTACTTAGGTTCAGATTGGTCAAGAAGTGTTACGGACAAGGAAAACACTTCAAGCATTCGTTTCAGCTTGGACCCGCTGCGATCTCTTGGACCTACAGGAACAGTCCTCGGTTGCATTGAGTATTGTTGAAGCTAAATAAATTGTTGCAAGTGTTGCATCAAGAGAAGCAGTGTGGTTTCTCAAAATTCTTGTTATGTTGTTTTAAATTATTATCAGGGTTGTATAGAGATACCTGACAATTCAGTGTTTTATGGCAAGACAATCTTGTGTTGCAGATATTCTCACCAAGTCTCTTGAAGCTTGAGTACTTCAAAAGATAGACTTGGAACTGTGGAGAACACCGCCTTGGTTGAGAGGGAGTCTCAACCTCAGTGACACATTGTGTTGTATCAACCACCTTCTGCGAGCAATGCAAGGTGGTATTGTACTCTTCTCAGGGAGAAAATCAAATGTAACCATCCTCTACGAACAATGTAAAATGGTAGAAAAGATCCTCTCCACCCTCTGCAGGCAATGTAAGATGGATCCATTCTTTGCTTGTGTGAAAGATGGAGGATTATGTTTATTCTATTCTTTGCTTGTGTGCAAGATGGAGATTATGTTTATTCCATTCTTTGCTTGTGTGCAACATGGAAGATTATGTTTATTAGATTTCATTCTATGCTTGTGTGCAAGATGGGGGACTATGTTTTCATTCTATGCTTGTGTGCAAGATGGAGGACAATGGTTATGTAACTCCACTCTATGCTTGGGTGCAAGATGGAAGATTATGATATTCTGATGTTACATTCTTCTTTGGGAGAAGACTGAGGTAAAGGCAATGAATGGTGGATATGCGTGATGGATAGCATGGAAAGACACCATGATGTGCATGAATACTGTGTATGTATTCATGACTTGCAAGTGTGCATGTTAAAGTTTTGGATTCACCCTCCACAGGTAGTACAAGATGGATACTTGTTGTGATCCTCTCTAAGGAGTATTTGAAGTTGGCAGCTAAGTTCGGATTACAATTTAAACATTGTATGTATTACTTAGGGCTGGGCTCTAATCTTGTAACCTGGTTGTAAGATTATTTTTCTCCCTAGTTAAGAGGGAGTGTTGTTTATTTTAACTTCGGTAAAAAAAAAAATAAGTTAATCGGATTCCAATTGCCTTAAAGGCAACATTGGAATCCGATAACAAGGTTGGGCCCTTCTCTCCCCTTACACGCCAAGCACAAAAGAAACGTATGCTTCCATTATAGGGCCAACCCTATATTGTAATGTGTGAAGTTAAGCCCTAAGTGGGCGGCATTGTACACTCCAAACGTGTGGACCTATCCACAATATTGTAATATGCAAAAATCAATATGTAGCGTGCAAAATGGTTTTGGCGCCCAAGGTTAAATGGGCCGACTTAGAGATAAGTTCAAAAGATGAACCCCATATATATACAAGCCACTTGCAAGGCTTAAACACACAAATATATCATGCGAATTAGTTTGATTTGAGAAGTGTGAAATATCTCTGCTCCTTTAGTGTGAATTCTTCCTCCAAGGGTCAGCAAGGTCCCCTTCATATCAGCGAAGACAAATAATGATGATCAGCAAATACCTCTGCTCTGCAAAGTTCAATTCTGATTGTTGAATTGCAAGGAAGGTGTGCGAATTCATTCTAAAGTGTTCAAGTTCTCATTGATGTGTGAAATCACTGTTGCGGACAGCGAACATCCATTGTTGGGTCAGTGAATCATATTGATTGTACTGTGAATCCATTGAGGTCCTCTTGCTCACAAAGTTCTGAGATAAGTATGACATTCACTATGATGATTTCTGCCCTAGCTGGCTAACTTTGTAACTGTAAAACTGCCCTAATATAATCAGAACTTGAGTTCCTTTGTTGCTGGGTATTTTTCTCCACGAGGGAGGTTTTCCTAGGGTAAATAGTGTTGTGTGCTTCTTCATTTTGTGCATTTAATTTCCTTCTACTGTGCCTACTAATTTTGTTCAATTATAACAAATCTGACCACTGAACTAAGTCAGTATAATCATTAAGCATTCAATTTATGTTTTCTGTCCTATACTGTTAATCTGAGCACTAAAATCAACACTTACAAGACTTACTTTATTCTATTTCCTTAGGCCAACCTGTTTGGCTATTGCCTATAAAAGAAGAGGGCAATCTCTATTAAAGGTATTATGAATTACACAAATTTGCCTTTGAATATGTTTCCTTCTGCCTGCAACTAAATCCTCAAGCGGCTGCTTCCAGGTAGGATGATACCCCTACCTGTAGCATCTCATATAGAAATAGTAATCCCTGCCTATTAATCCTTTCCAATCCATCACATATCTACCAGTCTAAACAAGTGTGCCTTCCAGGATTAAAGGCGATGCTGGGGTTACACTGAGTGGGATCAAGCTAGACATGGCAATTATGGTGTGACAGTGCGCTGACCTCTGAGACGCCACCCACAATGACTGCCCAAGGTGTGCATATTTACGAGAGAGCGAATAAGAACTGGATAGTATTCCAGATATTTGGAACTGAGTTGTTGGAACATTGAAGACCACAAATAATTGACCTAATAATCGCCCAGATTCCAAGCATGGCCGCTCAGCTATTGAAGATATTGGGTCTCCAATCTCATATTCCTTGATTAATGCCTCTATAAAATCAGATTTTGATTAACTGAACTGAGACTAGCTTTTTTATAATATCAATTCCTGAGATTTCAGTGTTTATAGTCTTATATTATCAAGGTTTGAGTCTTCAGTGTTTACCTGATGGATGTATTGGATCAGTCTGATTTTCATAGTAAACAGTCAAAATTATGTGAACTGACACCTCTGTAGCGATTTATATTTAAATTCATTTGAGTAATAAAAATTATATAGGACTCGGGTTCTTTTCAGTGGTATCGGAGCTGGAATTCTGCCAGCCTGTGAATCACTAGATTGAAGAGAAAAATGATCATGGCATCCCTTAAGAGATGTCTTGGAATGAATCTTTATGGCGAGGGTGGAGAAGAGACAGCAATGGTAAATTACTATAAATCTCAGGTTGCAGAAACTGTTGAAAGGTATGAAAAATTCAGGCACCAGTTGGAAAGATTGAAGCCAGGCCTCTCCTTTTCAAAATATGAAGAACTAATAAGAAAGAGTTCACAAGAAAATGGCAAATCAAGAGTGAGAGAGAACCTGTCATAATAGAAAATGTAATTTCTTGTTATGAGATATATAATGATCCTATTGAAAAGATTGAAGATATGCATGAGAAAATATATTTTTCTCTTCTCACAAATTTGATGGGAACAACAGAAGACTACTGTGCTACATTGTAAGAGACCATGCCTCAATCCAATATTCACGAGGAGAGATAACAATCAGAAGTCAGGCGCATGATCGCAGCAGTTAGGGTTAACCACCAAAGGTGGCTGCGATGTTGCGATCAAACCGTAAACAGTCACACCAAATGTTGAGCCGCATCCTGGCTGCTTGAAGATAACATTAAAAGTTTAACCTGCAATGAAGCAACCAGCTGCCACATGTTGCGCTGGGACCCACAGAGCTAGGAGGAATGGAGAAAGTGTAGCTTCGCAAAGTTTGATGATGTAAGCAAAAGTCAGGTCACAATGTTGCAACCCATCGCCACGTGTCCCCGACAGTTAATCTCCAATGTGACATAGATAAAGACTCAAGGAGCTTGTGTTGACAGTAACGTGATGTGGCACGTGGAACTGCCACGGTGACAATAACGACCAAATACTTTTGGTCAAATCATAAGGATCAACGGTCCAGATTTAAAGATTGAGAACTTGTCTTGCCGCAATAACAGAGTGTTTTGGAAACTTGCACAAATTAACTTAAACAGCTATCTATTGAATGCAATTGGACGATTACAAAATGGGGTAGATTCTCTATACCTTGATGATAAGAACAAAATGAAAACCGACTGAATGAACAATCCTAATGCAGCATAGAAAGTTGTACAGATCACGGTGTATGATAACAATGCAAACTATGTTTTATTTGATCTATCATGAACTATGTTTTGGTCGACTTTTTGGAGGTTAATACAGAGCATACAAATAGAGTGAAGATTGATATAGATTGTGAAATTGTTGCATCATGAGTCAAAAGACCCAAAAATTGCAAAGAAGCAGAATAGAGTGAGAGCTGATATTGTTTTATCAATCTGAACAGCAGAGAAGGGGAGTTACATAGCTAAAAGAGCATGAACCAAACTTCTGAAGAGGTAGAGCAGAACTACAGAGGTTCATATTTATTCATTCTTCTTGTATTACATCAAGACTGTAGTCTTGTATGTTAACGTAGGGCATTGGTGTCTCCTGAAGGTTGGTGCCTTCAAATCCAGTGATTGTAAGGGGGTTGGTGCTCCTTTGGATTGGCATCCATAAACTGCAAGGGTTGGTACTCCTTTGGATTGGTGTCCATAAAGTCTCGGGGATTGATGTCTCTTGAAGGTTGGTGCCTTCAAATTAGTTGCAATCAGTTGATACATTTGTGAGGCTGGATTTGGATAGTAGCTCCAAGCAACATTTTCTCACCGTGGTTTTTCCCATCTTGGGTTTTCCACGTTTATCCTAGTGTTGTGTGATGCATTGATGATCTTCATGTTCTTCTACATTATATGGTTAATTACTTGTGAGTGTTGAAAAGAAGTTTTAGAAGTATTAAAGTATACACCGATTCAACACCCCCCCCCCCCTTCTCAGTGTATTTGTGTGTTCAACAAAAGTAGCAAAGGTGGAACCTAAGACGGTGAAGAATATAGAAACACGAGAGGATGACAAGGAGGAAGTGATGATAGTAGAGCAAAAATAAATAAACATATTCTCGAGAGGAGAACTACTCAACCACAAAACATAGTAATGTTCAAGCAACTCCAACCCAAGCTTTAGGTATGAACTTAACTACGTTTTGTAATGATGATTCGCAATATATGAGAATGATTGGTCCATGCAATACTATACAAAATATTATTTGTGATGCTATGAAGATTGGTTTGTCTGAGATTGAGTGCAATGAAGAAGAACTACAAGTTTATCTATAAATCCCTATGATTTTGCACTCCAATTACATGGAGGTGGATCAAGAAACGTTCAAACTCCTTGATTCCAAGAGTAATAAGATCATTGATGGAGTAAGATGAGAGATGGTGATATCAAAGTAACATACTAGAGTGGCAAAGCAGTGACTCTAAGATTCATGTGGGATCCTAGTATGATGTTTCAAGTACACAAGAGCAGAAAGTAGTTGATGCAATATACAAGAGCAAATCGCCTAAGGAAAAGCAATTTGGGACGAGAAAACTGTAATGTCCCCGTTTTATGCCTGGATCAGCTAGTCCCAAATAATTAAATAAATACATGAAATACTAAATAATTAATAAATTGCAATTATTAATACATGAAAATTTTTAAAGAATTGTCTCATTGAAGCCAAATTGCGAATCTAATATTTTGTTTAATAAATAATTTGGTGTTGAAACCGACCTACAAGGCTTATTTTATTCTATTTCCTTGGCCAACCTATTTGGCCATTGCCTATAAAAGTGGGCAATCTCTATTGAAGGTATTATGAATCGCATTCACAATATCTAAGTTTTGCTGAATCAAATCTCTAGCCATCGATACTTTACCATCCAAAAGAATCAAATCCATAAATGAAATGGCATCATAATCATTGAGTGCCTTAAAACAATTCATACCTATAGATATGTGATGAGTAGAACTATAGCAATACTCCCCAAGGTGCAATCACTTGACCCAGTTGTTTGTTATCTTGTAACATAGTTCCTCAAGTAACCTTCTATCCATTTGTTCACGATTTTCATTTGCTCATCGGTTTGAGGATGATAGCTAGTACTCAGGTTCAATTTCATACCTATTAATTGAAAAAGTTATTGCCAAAATAAGCTATCAAATCTGTGTAATGCCTACCTATCCCTAGCCCGAGTGATATGATGTGTTGGCACTAAATGTATGATTGAGAGGCTAGATGTATGTTGTGATACTAGATGATTGCATTTCAATGTTACTGTTAGATGTGATACATTATAAAGATATATCATAAAATATGTGTATGTGTTGCAGTCTTGCTCAACTATTATTATTATGTTGCAGTTCATGATCATGTGCATTGATATTGATGCTGTTATCAAAGGCTATCATGATAGAATCATTTAAATGTAATGAGATGATGGATGTGATGTTAGGACCCATTGGGTGATTATTTGATGCTTCGACTATTGATATGTATATGGAGCAGGTATGCTTGACATGCGTGTTAAGTGGTTATAGGTATAGGGTATTGACTTCACCCGACTCCACAAGTCTAAGCATACCCCGACGGTGGTTGTATGGAGGTGTCACATTGGCCACAATTACTTGCCTTATCCCTCGTACACAATATGAGTGTGATACCCTATTTGTTTATCAAAGTAGACCTAGATACTGCCATTGGTATGTGTTATCACAAAAGCTTGCACCCTTGCTGAGCTATCAACTTAGCAACCTTGTGAAACATGGAAACAACCCCGAAGTGTGGGACCTTGCGCAAGGGGGTTGAATCTCCGGAGAAGGCCGGCTTCCTTCTCTATCTAGGTGCAGGTGTTGAACCAACTCAACACTTCAAAGCTAATTCCTAAGCCCACCCTAACAACTTGCAGAGGAAAAGAGGAGAGAAATTGCTTGAAAACAAAGGGAGGTTATGCACCAAGAAGAGATAGTTCCTCTCCCTACCGAAATGACACAAGTAATTAACTGAAACACCCTGAAGATGCACAACTTTCAGTTGTATGAGTAACCCCAATGCATAGATGAAGGTTACAATGCACTGAATGCCAAGAGGGGAGAAGAATTCCCACAAGTCATACTCAGAAAACCAGTTAACACAGCATATATGAAGAGAAAGAGCCACAACATACACCTATGATGAAGGTAAGAAAGCATACACAACATATATAGGTTGAAAGGAGGCAAGAATAGTGTTCTTCAATTAATCATAAGGCCAAACGCCAATCTTACAGTTGCAGAAATGCAAAGATTACAAGTCTTCAAGAGAAGAGGAGAGCATAAGAAAACTCCAAGCAACATGGAGAGAACCCTTTACAATGAGGCTTAACAACCTTATATAGAAAAATGGGTTACAATGGTGATCATGACCCCTGCATGTCAGTCTGGAAGTGCAGGGAAGTGCATGCAGCTGACTTGTACATGCAAGCAACCTAGCCATACCTCCAAAGGCAATTCTCAAGAGGATAGATTGACTGACCTTCCAAAGTCAGGCATGACATAAGTCACCAAGCATGGCCCCGTACCTCCCTTGATGGAAATCCTGCCAAAAACATTAAATGCACCCCTGTGGCTCCAAAAAAAAAAGTGCATAAGTCACCAAACTGTCGAAGCATTTAAAGCCTTGAGTGTCGATCACGCCATCCGGAAGTGTTGCAAGTCGGAAGTAGTTTGGAAAACTTCAGAGATCGGGGTCTCCGTAGTTGGAGAAGGAACCTCGGAACCTGGGGGTTCCGGAGTTCCGAGGTTGAAGACTAAGGAACTTCGGAACTTGGGGGTTCCAGAGTTACGGGGTAGAAGACTAAGGAACTTCGGAACCTAGGGGTTCCGGAGTTCCGCGGTAGAAGACTTAGGAACTTGGGGAACTTCGGAGACCGGGGTCTCCGTAGTTGGACAAGGAACTTCGGAACCTAGGGGTTCCAGAGTTCCGGGGTTGAAGACTAAGGAACTTCGGAACCTGGGGGTTCCAGAGTTCTGAGGTAGAAGACTTAGGAACTTGGGGAACTTTGAAGACCGGGGTCTCCGTAGTTGGACAAGGAACTTCAAAACCTGGGGGTTCCGGAGGTCCAGGGTTGAAGACTAAGGAACTTCAGAACCTGGGGGTTCCCGAGTTCCGGGGTAGAAGACTTAGGAACTTAGGGAACTTCGGGGACCGGGGTCTCCGTAGTTGGGGAACTTCGGAGACCAGGGTCTCTGTAGTTGGACAAGGAACTTCAGAACCTAGGGGTTCCGGAGTTCTGGGGTAGAAGACTTAGGAACTTGGGGAACTTCGGAGACCGGGGTCTCCGTAGTTGGACAAGGAACTTCGGAACCTAGGGGTTCCGGAGTTCCGGGGTTGAAGACTAAGGAACTTCGGAACCTGGGGGTTCCGGAGTTCTGGGGTAGAAGACTTAGGAACTTGGGGAACTTCGGAGACCGGGGTCTCCGTAGTTGGGGAAATTCGGGGACTAGGGTCTCCGTAGTTGGGGAACTTTGGAGACCGAGGTCTCCGTAGTTGGACAAGGAACTTCGGAACCTGGGGGTTCCGAAGTTACGGGGTAGAAGACTTAGGAACTTGGGGAACTTCGGGGACTGGGGTCTCCGTAGTTGGGGAACTTCGGAGACCGGGGTCTCCGTAGTTGGACAAGGAACTTCGGAACCTGGAGGTTCCGGAGTTCCGGGGTTGAAGACTAAGGAACTTCGGAACCTGGGGGTTCCGGAGTTTTGGGGTAGAAGACCAAGGAACTTGGGGAACTTTGTAGACCGGGGTCTCTGTAGTTGGGGAACTTCGGGGACCAAGGTCTCCGTAGTTGGGGAACTTCGGAGACCGGGGTCTCCGTAGTTGGACAAGGAACTTCGGAACCTGGGGGTTCTGGAGTTCCGAGGTTGAAGACTAAGGAACTTCAAAACCTAGGGGTTCCGGAGTTCCGGGGTAGAAGACTAAGGAACTTCGGAACCTGGGGGTTCCAAAGTTCCGGGGTTGCGAACAGAAGAAAAGCTAAGGGAAGGAAGGGAACTTCGAAAACTTGGAGTTCCGGAGCAGGAAAGAAAGAAGCTAAGGCAAAGAAACTCGGAACCTCGAGGGTTCCGGAGTTCTGGGCTTGAAAATGAGAGGGCGAAGGAACTTCCGACAAGACAACACTTCAAACCATGATTTCACTGCTTTTCTCCTTGATCAACTGGGCAGCGTTGGTCCATGGAACATGTCTCTGATCGGTTCTCTCTGATGGACCGAGGGTGTCATAAAATGACAACATTTTTGGCGATTTCTGCGAGATGCTTGCCTGCTAAGCATGAAGTCTAGAAGCCTTAAGCATCCATTGGGCATTGAGTCATGGAAGACCCAAACATGTGTGCACCATCACTTGGAGGAAACTGAAAAACTAGAGCATACACCCTCTCAAGGAGAACGCAGCATGTGCATAAGCACTTATGAAAGCAAAACAACCTCTAGTCTAATATTTTCATAGTCATCGACACCCTCTTTAGAAGCAAGGCTTGAGATGAATCCCATTCACTGGAATTGGAAGAACTTCGCCATCAAGCTTGGAGAGATGAAATGCATTGGCCTCCTTGCAACTAGTAATGACATATGGACCACTCCAGATAGCATCAAATTTGGAGTGTCGCCCAGCTTTGGCTCTGTCTGCATCCCACTTGAGAACTAGATCTCCCTCTTTGAAGACCCTATTAGTAGCCTTTTTGTCAAAAACCTTCTTGACCTGCTCTTGATAAGTCTTAAGTGTATGCATAGACTGACTTCTAACCTCCTCCAGCTCCATCAGCTCAGCTAGTCTTACTATCATGGCATCATTCTCTATTAATTCCAATTGATGTGCTAGCTCAAGAGAGGGTAACTCTAGGGAAGTTGGAAATCTTGCTTCTTTCCCATATACTAGCATGAAAGGGGAGTTGCCAATCGCCCTCTTGGGTGTGATCCTATCAGCCCATAAGGCTGTCCTCAACTTAGTGTGCCATGCCCTCTTATTGTCTTCAATTGTCCTTTTAATTATCCTGATGAGGTTCTTGTTGGAAGATTCAGCCAAGCCGTTACCCTAAGGGTAATAGTTGGATGATGTCTTCAAGTATACACGATGCTTAACTACCCAAGAACTGATTTGGGTTCCAACAAATGCCCTGCCATTGTCTGATATGATGGTGGAGGGGATACCGAATCTTGTCACAATTCCCTCAAGGAATTCTAACGCTGAGGCCTCAGTAGCATCCCTCAATGCAACTGCCTCTGTCCCCCTAGTGAAGTAATCTGTTGCGGCCAAGATCTACTTATGGCCAGCACTAGAAGGTGGGTTTATCATGCCAATGAAGTCTAAACCCCATTGGGCGAATGGTTGATCTGCTTGGATGGGATGAAGGGGGCAGCTAGTCTTTGCTTCCCAGAGAAGAGAACACTATTCTTGCCTCCTTTCAACCTATATATGTTGTGTATGCTTTCTTACCTTCATCATAAGTGTATGTTGTGGCTCTTTCTCTTCATATATGCTGTGTTAACTGGTTTTCTGAGTGTGACTTGTGGGAATTCTTCTCCCCTCTTGGCATTCAGTGGATTCTAACCTTCATCTATGCATTGGGGTTACTCATACAACTGAAAGTTGTGCATCTTCAGGGTGTTTCAGTTAATTACTTGTGTCATTTCGGTAGGGAGAGGAACTATCTCTTCTTGGTGCATAACCTCCCTTTGTTTTCAAGCAATTTCTCTCTTCTCTTTTCCTCTGCAAGTTGTTAGGGTGGGCTTAGGAATTAGCTTTGAAGTGTTGAGTTGGTTCAACACCTGCACCTAGATAGAGAAGGAAGCCGGCCTTCTCCGGAGATTCAACCCCCTTGCGCAAGGTCCCACACTTCGGGGTTGTTTCCATGTTTCACAAGGTTGCTAAGTTGATAGCTCAGCAAGGGTGCAAGCTTTTGTGATAACAGTATGATTCTAGAAGACCTGACCCTATGGTTAAATTTGTATGTTTCATAAATTTAAAATGAAAATAAGCTTACATGGATTTAAATGAATTGATTGGGTCTAGGTGAAATGAGGGTATATGAAGTTATTTTATTTCCAAAAGGCCTTGTGTCAAGAATGCCCTGCTCTCAAAAACTAAAAAGTAAAATGACTGCAAATCAGTGAAAGGTGAAAGTTGAACATTGAATATTAAACTTGATAAATCATATGAATGTCTAAATTTGAATATTTTTAACTTGTAAAACATTTAATTAAATTGAATTTCCACTGGTCCATAATCCAGGTTGGCTATGCAACACTCCAGTGCATCGACAAACAGACTAACTTGAGTAGTCTACCAGCTGTATCATAGATGAAAAAAACAAGAATATGTTTGTACAACCTAAAGATAAGCACATAGTCTACCAGATATATATTAGATGAACAAAAACAAGCATATGCATGTACAACCTAAAGAGAAGCAAAAGAATTACTACCCAAATGCACAAAACAACAATCATGTACACACATGCGCAATTGCACACAAGATACATATGGAGAAAGCTTCTGCTCCTCATGCCACAAATTCACATATGAACAGGGTTTTAAATTGCCTCTGCAAAACTTACAATAACCATATGCACAATGTCCTGAAGATGACACAACCTACAACTCTGTCCCCAAATACCACAGCCACCCTAAGCTCAGACACAGCTATTATAACCTCCAATGCCACACAAATGTAGTTTTTAAGTTGCAAAGACTCACTACAGTGAGTCATGTAACAGCCAAAAGAGTTCACGTGACTATCCTACTGACTATGGTTGTGCAATAACCAAGGGTAATGGTATACCAAACAGCCACCAATAACAGAATTTTCGAGCTTGCATCTACTGATATACTCTCAAAGATCTTTGATGTCACTTCTCTACTATGATCATTAGGATTCCCACTTCATATCCCTTACCTCTGATGCCTCCTCTCTCTGCTCATCATCCTCCAAGGCATGCCACCAACATTTGAAGGTGAAGGGTTTGTGTCCATCCAAGATGGAACGGTTGCTCAAATGTCAAGTGAATAACATCCATCCAAGACTACCCATGCAGGTTCCACACAACCACCAGAAAGTAACTAGCTGCTGCCTAGCAATAAGGAAACAACTGTAATCTAGGGCAGATGAATCACTGCCCAACCAATGGGAAACGAAAACATGCAGGCCCATGGAGATTGCCCATCAACAAGAAAAAACCACAACCATCCCCAAAAAATGCCACCCTAGACTGTGTCATCCCAGAAACATGTCTCACCATCTCCTGCTTCTGTCCCAGAAACACCATGGACAATAGGCTATTTTGTCATTATTATGAAGGCCGAATGTGACTGCCTGAAAAAATCGCGATTAATCGGCAATCGTCTGCAGCGCAGATTTTTTCCCCAAAACAATTGTGGAAAATAGGTCAATGATTTCCCACAATTTTTGGGGGGTAAATCGCACGATTATTTGCAAAAACCGTCTTTGCCAGGAAATCCCTAAAACGTGCCAAAACCCAGACGAAAAAATTCAAAATTGTTGTAAATGAGGTTGCCTGCAAGGGTTAAAATGCATTCTAACAGCATACAGTAGATCAATGCCAAATGTGAGGGCAGACCAGCAAGCGGCGCAAAGAAGGGCTTCAGTTAATCATGGCAAGCAACGGCATAAGTCCAATTTTTTTTCTTGCAATAATTCTGAATTTTCACAATAGATTATTGAAAAAATTTCTGAATGTTCGTGATTATTCACAGCAATGTATGTATCGATTTTTTTTCTTCCTAAATGTTTGCAAAAATATTGTTTGATCATAATATGCTAATAATTTTTATTTTTTTTATTAACTTAATTATAATTTATTTTACTATAATTATGTAATAATTTAATAAATTTTTAATACACAGTTAATTTTTTTAATATAGATTATTGAAAATCAGTAATTTCTTTAATATATTGTAACTTATTAAATTGTAATATATTAAAATATATTTCCTGATTGTAATTTACTGTAATTTATTTATTATTTATTTTAATATAATTTATTAATTATTTAATAATTTAAAAAAAATTAATATACAGTTAATTTTTTAATATAAATTATTTAAAATCAGAAATTTCTTTAATATATTATAATTTATTGAATTGAAATATGTTTTAAAATTTATTACTGATTGTAATTTATTACAGACTACAGTAATATATCTTACAATATTAAATAAATTTGCGATAATATTAAATAAATTACATTATATTACAGTAATTTATCTTAAAATATTAAATCACTGATTTAATATTTTAAGATTAGATTACTATAATATACTAAGATTTATTTTATATTTTTGTAATATTACTGTAATATATTATAACTTATTTAATATTATTGTAAAATTTAATATTACTAATTAAATTAAATACTACTGATTAAATTATACATATATATATGAATTCAGATTTGAAATGGATCAAATAAAGTAAAAACTAAATATAAATAAAGAAATCCTGTATAATTTAATTTGATTTGGAATATTTATATGAGTTTAATATTACTGTATATAAATATAAACAACAAAAATCTATTTTCTACTATTCATGCGTTGACGTCTCCATTTTATTTGCTTACACTATCTCTATGCTATGGAAAAGCCCTCAAATATACAAAAAAAAAAGTAGTTTCTGACTGTTTTTCTGCAATTTTTTACGTTTTTTTGTACATCTGATTTTTTCAAAAAAACTTATACTTTTGTTTTGCCAATTAAGTCCCCAAATGATTAATGCTGCTATGATTATTATAACTGGAAAAGTAAAGATGATAGGCTCTCTAGCAATTACAAGACCATGATTGATTTCAGGACATAGCAAAGCTAACTTTAAGCCTAAATTAGATATCAATGTGATCCCACTAAAAGCAGACATATCCATCAACATTCAAAACAAGTTTGTTACCTGCAAACATATTTTCAAGCTGCTCCGATATCAATCCATGTCTTCCCTCAATAGCTAAAGTTTCAGGTACATCTTCTTTGTTCGAGAGCTTATTTTCATAAATGAATGGATTTCCAGGAGAGGTTCCAGCATTTCCATGGCCTTGGTTGGTCTCCTGATTTATTGACTTGTTCACATTGGTTTCTAGCAATTGTTCCCAGAGTGCTGGCTCACAATTTTTCATCAACTTACTTTTGTCTCCGTGAACACCTGAGATCAAATGAAAAGGAATCAATGAAGAAGTAATTTTAACTATTGCATATGGTACAAGAAACATGAATAGTTTTAGAAGTAAAAATTAACTATTCCAATTTCAAATCTATATCTATTTTCCATGCAAGATACAATAATATTTCCTCTCAAACCAGACTTGTGCTTTCTCTACTTATTTAACTCAAACATATAGGGGTTATTGAGTTCAAACAATACCACAATGTTTTGCAGACCTATAAAAACTCTTGTTGGCCCTGATAAAAATTTAAAACTATAACCATTTCTACAAGTAAAGAATCTTACGAAATTGGGTTATGTTGATGTGTTTTTTATGCACATGCGAACACAGAATAAAATACCAAAAAGTATCTTATCCTCTCTTAAACAAAATCTCTCAAATGCTGAAGATTAGCTTAAGGATCACTTGAGAAGACTCCAAGGTTCATGAATGTAGGGTCACTACATGTGGATAAGCTCATTGGTTTGATGTGATTATGCTGGAATCACAAGGGGACTTACATTCAAATGCCTGAATGCTTGATTTGCTGGAACTTAGGTCCAATCTACTCAATTGGAAGATAAAAAAAAGAGCAAAAGAGAAAGGGTTGAGAGAGTCTATTCTAAGCCCTAGAATGTAGGAATATAGATGAATGACTCGGTGGAATCTTACTGAGTGAGGTCTCACCATCAAACTGAACAATTTGAAACAAGCTCATTGCAATCTTCTAAGGACGTTTCAAGGATGTTTGAATCAATACCATCAAACATTGATCACCATTCAAGTTAATGCATAAGCAATGAGTGTAGGATGATTCGGAGTTAAGCTCATATCATTCCAGTTGACCACACAAGTCGCACTTACAAGCAGCAAGAGGCTAGTGGTATGGATTATGCGGATTCCACATGAATACATTCAACAACTTCTTCCATTCAATCTAATCAACATGAAAAAAAATTGAGAAGTAGAACCGTGAGGCTTGTTGAAATAACAAATTTCACCATAACTTCAATGAAAAGAGTATCTCATTTAAAAGTCATACCAACAATTCTTCCTTCTCTTAATCTACTCTAATTGCTATTCTACTTGCTACTAGCTATTCTATTCACTACCAGTTATTAACCAACTATTCACTATCAACCTTTACAAATGAAGAGTTTGAGCTTTTATAGAGAGCTCATTTACAATGAATGGCCAGGATTGAATCTCCATCAATGGCCAAGATTTTACAATGAAAACCCTAATTAGGGTTCGTTACAACAAACTCAGTTTAGCCAATGAAATGATTACAACACTTTGGCATGATCAATAGAAATCGGGGGTAGGTGCCTCGGAGTTTGTGCCATCACTGGTGAGCTTGATTTATTGAACTTGGATGCATTGATGTGGACTTATTGACTGGAGGAATGGTGACTGGAACGCCATCTGGGATGCCACTTCACTCTTGCACTTTGTAGACTTGAGTTGAGTCATCATGATGAAGGGATGTTGAGAGGTATCTCTTGATACTCAACATTATCTAGCTCGCTCAAAGTAGATGTGATGGGAGTTATTGATGTAGCCGAATCTTTGCTTGCTTGCTTTTGAGTGATTGTATAACTTCTCTTTCGCACTCCTTTGATCTCTTCATGTCTCCATGGTGCGGTGAAGGTTGAAATTCCTCTTGGGCGTGAAGTTTCTCCTCTTGCACAGTGGTGTAGGTCTTACAATTTTCCTCCTTTTTGCTTTGCAGTCACCATCCCCTCCCATTTGCAAAACAAAACAAACATGATATCAAATACATAACATATAACTTTGATAGTTCTTCTTAAGCTTGATATATCCCTTGATTTTATGTGTTTTGTAGGTTTGATAAAAAGATCTAGAGGAATTCGTCTTCAAGGAGCACTTGAAGTTGCTTTTTGCTCATGAAGAGGAGCTCTTGAAGTGTATTCCATCCTTGGTGTTCATTAAGCTTTCCTCACCTTAATCTTCTTCATTTTCTTGAACTTCACTCATACCCTTCAAATTGTAAAGTTTGCTCATGTAGGTCAAATCATGAAGTTTACTCTTGCATGTTGAACTTGTGAAATTCATGAAGTCGAGATTTGCTTGTGTAGGCTTGAAGATGAAGATTGCTCTAGATGGAGTACTTGCAACTTGTTTCAATCACCTTGCTTATTAATGAAATTCGCGCCAATCTTCTAAGTCATGAAGTTTACCATTAATTCACTCCAAACCTTGAACTTATGAAGTTCACTCCCATCCTACAACTCATTAAGTAATAAAATCTCTTCAAACGAGCAGCTCATGAAGTTGCAAAATCCGCTCAAAAGAGGGTGCACCTGAAGTTTGTTTCTCTCATCTTGCTCATCAAATTTGTTCTTCCTCTCTAAATTATGAAATTCGCTCATGATCTCAAACTCACAAAGTTCAATGTGCTTGTGTGAAATCCACTCCATTCCCTCTAGACATGAAGTTCGCTCTTAATCCCTTAAACATGAAGTTGAAAACTTCGCTTCAAGGAGACAATTCATGAAGTTCGCTCCAATTCCTTGACTAATGAAGTTAAAAAATCGCTCCTAAAAGGCAAGTCATTAAGTTGTTAAACTCGCTTCAAAGTATGAAGTCGTGAAGTTGTTTTATATATGAATTTCGCTCCAAACATCTTGAACCTGAAGTTCGCTTCAAACCTGAAGTATGAACTTCGCTCCTATCACTCAACTCCCAAAGTAAGAACTTCGCTCCAATGTGTCTTAGCATGAAGTAGAAATTTCGCTTGAGGCTTGCAACTGCTGAAGTAGGGAATTTCGCTCCTAAAGGTGAACTCATGAAGTTATCTCAATCCTGAAGTTCGCTCCAAAACAGTAAATCATGAAGTTTGCTCTTACATCCCAACTCATGAAGTAGGCAATCCGCTCCACTATGCAAAGTCATGAAGTTAGTAACTTCGCTCTAAAAGCCTCCAACATGAAGTTCAACTTCGCTCCAAAACAAAAGTTCATGAAGTTAGGAACTTCTCTCCAAAACAGCAGTTCATGAAGTTAGGAACTTCGCTCCATTCCTTCAACTCCCGAAGTTGTCAACTTCACTCCTATCCCCCAATGCATGAAGTATGAACTTCGCTTTAATCATTCAATTCATGAAATATGAATTTTGCTCCAAAGGCTCAAGTCATGAAGATGTTGAATCTCACTCTTATCCATCAACTTGTGAAATTCACTTGAGAAGTGCAACTCATGAAGCAATGATTTCGCTCCAAAACCTTTGAACCTGAAGTTCACTCCTATCTTACAACTCATGAAGTAATAAAATCACTCCAATCCATCAATTCATGAAGTTCGCTTCACTTTGCTAAGTCATGAACTTCGCTCCACAACACCAACTACTGAAGTTGTGAACTTCGCTCTGAAATGCTCAAACATGAAGTTGTCAACTTCGCTCCACAATCCAAACTCATGAAGTTATCAAACTTCACTCCTCTTGGTCAAGTCATGAAGTTGTTTGACAAGTTAGTCTCTCCGTCAGGATTCATATATGGAATATAACATTTAAGTATAAGAAAGAGAACAGACTTTAAGTTATATTCCATATATATTGTCAGGATGTTTGAGAGTGGTTTCAGACCTCCGAGAGTTATAATGCAAAATCTAGTTTTTGGAAGATCCTTCAAATTTCCAGACTTGGTCAAATTTCAAGCCATTTCAGGATCAGGATGACATTCCAGACTTCTAAGATGTAAAGGACGAGACCTAGGAGTACACTATGCATTCAACCAAGGTTTGATTTAATAACTTGAAGTGTGACCGGATAGTACACAAAAACCCTAGGAATGATCTAAATAATCCCTAATCACTCAATTGACCTGACCTCCTAGCCATTTGAGCACCTATACATCTCTAATGCAAAGGCTAATAGCAAAGACACGATTACCAACAAAGCTAAGACGACCAACCCAGAAAGAGAAAAAGAAAAGTGGGGGGTCCCCATTTGCAATGGGGCGATGTGTGAATACCTCACAACAGGTTCCTTCTCAAGACAAAACATTGCTCCATCTATTCACAGGAGTTGAGCAATCCTACAGGCAAAAACATCTATATGTTGATGCGAAGGACAAGTTCATAATGCATTCACTCAACAAAAGGGCCATTATTTTCTTTCGAATCTATAGAGGTAAAGGGATGCATACATTCTAAAGGATCGTACAGAAAGAGAATAATATCAAAACCACTTCTCAAACAATTATTGGGGTAATGAACAAAAATCAATTGCAAGAGTTACAACATAGAGCAAAACCCAATAATTCTACTACAATCATGTCACTGCCCCTGCAACTAGCAAAATTATTTATTTTACAGCAGAGAATTTGAATTAACGTACCTGCCCAATAAACAGGCTACTCTACACTAAAGATTTGTAAAGATATTTCCTCTTATTAATATTATCTTTTTCAACAATCCAATAACTAACATCCGATAATATGTCATATTTAGTACATCAGAATATCAACCTCCTATGAGTGGAATTTTTCCAGTGCTTCCTGGGATGTATCCCCTGCCCTTTTACCCCTATCCCCTATAGGGGATGTTTCGGGGACACCTAGGAAACATCCCTCCCCGCTCCTCTTTTTTGTCAAAATTTAAGAAACATCCCCACGATGTCAAAAAAATTGCAGGGCATGTTAGGGGATGGCTAGCCGTCCCCAAGATGGCCAAGGGGCATTCAGACGTCCCTCATCTGTCCCAAGGACAGCTAGCTGTCCCCTAACATACCCAGGGACATTTTAGTTACTTTTAAAAAGACAACTTACAAACTTTCAATGTTTGTTTGGTTTCTAACATGCCCTTCTAGGATTTACAAAAAAATACAATAATGGTGTTTTGAAGGTGTTAATATGAGCTTGATAGGAAGGTCTCCAGCCCTCAACCCCACCCTGTATTGTGGTAGGGAATGCGCCAAAAGCACTCCTCCAGACACTGAGGGGTGCTGCCCCTCAACCCCACTGGAGGAGTTGCCCCCAAACCCCCATCAGACTAAAAGTCTAACTGAGTAATAGACCAATAATGAATCATCATCACAAAATCTACAAAATAAATATCCCTTGTTGCAATTCTCTACATTTTCACAATCAAAGCCATGATCAAGGATTATCTTGTTTCATAAATTTGACAACTGGTTTAGTATACAAGGATTGCCATAGACAAAGTTAGCATGCGACAAGCATCATACTGCTGAATGCAAGTTAAGTCATAATTGGCAAGCAAAGTTGCATGGACACGGATACGGATACAAATACAGGTATGGACCGGTATTAGATACGGAAACGGCGATTTTTTAAGACCCCCAATATAGATATGGCTGGATACGTCATTCATAAAAAACACATACACATATATTTAACACTATTTTCTAAGTTATTAGAGGATATATTGATTACTTTAAAAGCAATATAGACACAGAACTGCTACATAAATTATTATAAGTTGATTTAACATATTAAAATATGCAAAAACAGTAGAGTTCCATTGGAAGATAACACAAAAAATGGGTTACTGAAATGGAAAAACATTTCATTTATCTTTCTCATTTGCTGTGAGTTTTGTTTATACCATTTTTTTCTTTTTTATAATGCATGAATGAAGTTTTTTTAAATTAAATTTACGAATATTTATGCCAAATTTAAAATAAAAAAATCACAAAGCATCCAGCATGGCTAGAAAATCAAGGTTTTGTGGGTACAGTATCCGATGCGTATCCAGGCTGTATCGGATACGTATCTCTTTCGGATACAGGGATACACGTGCCCAGGGAGGGACAAAGGAGTTTCCGGCTACTCTGTTGGCAAGAAATTGTCATTTTCATAATGCAAAAATATATTTGCACAGACAACAAATAGAACAATCCATCATTTAGTATCCCATCTAAGGTCAAATTAAAACATAACCAGTTATACTTAAGTGTTCCTCTTTGTTAATGAACTTGACAACAAAACATGCAGTCTTGAAGGCTTCAAGAAAACTTTAGTAATAATTTCCTCACTTGAATATGCACGAGTCAAGTATGTATATATATAGAGAGAACATCATAATTCCTATTCAATTACACATGCTTACAAAGGTTTATAATGTCTATAATAAATACTTTATCAATATCGTCATATCAATATTTGAATTTCCTTATATTTTAAAATTTTCCTTAATTTTTTAATAACCATCCCCTAGAAAATGGCCGAAAGAAATCCCCACACCAGAAACGCATCCTGCTGTCTCCTACTGTCCCCATCCCAGAAACTTGGGGTAGTATAGAATTTTTCTAAAGTACCACCGGGTGTGCAACTATTATTCCCATAGCTTTTTCATGCAATTGCTCACTGGCTTGTACCATAAGTAAGGTTTCTTCCTCAAGTTTGCTTGGGTTCATGGAGGAGTGCATAGTGTACAGAAGTACAACACATTTTTTCTTCAAGTTTGCACAGGTGCAACACTGCACTGTGTACAGAACCCGTGTGGGTCACCACAACTTGGGTGTGGTTGCATAAACAATTTAATGCCCATATGCATGAATTAAAGAATGATATAGAAATCAAAATAAACATATGGATATGGCCCTATAAATACAAGTCTAGCCTGAGAATGAGCATCGGATGCATGCATGTATCAGGAGCATCTATTTTTATGCTGGGTCCACACTCTCCAGCAGCTATGCAAATACAAGCTCTGAAAGTACCCATTTCATCATAGACATTTGACCTAATGAAGATTAGAAAAAAAATAAACTAACATGGTTAATTCCATGTCTTCTATACATAATCAACTAAAAGTCACCTCCCTATAAAATTGTAATAAGTAAAATGTAGACATAATTTTATATTTTAAATTAAAAAACTTGTAGAGTGCTTAAGAGAAAATGGAACATGTTAAACTCGGTCGATTTTCACTAGATAAAATATAAAAAGTGACAAGATATTACCATCTATGGACTCTCTAGATGAATTCTCCAGATTATCTATGCTGCCATTTAAATGCGAAGATGCCTTTGTTGGAGAACAAGATTTATCAACAAAAACTCTGTCTGCTTGAAGTTGCTCAATTTGTTCTATTACAGATTGCTCTGGTCCCTTTTCATTGCCTTCACAGTCTGCTCCTTCCCTTCGGATTTCAGCCTTTAAATCTATATGATCATCACCTTGCAATCTTGAATCAGTATCTCTTGTTTTTGACTGAACAGATTCTAAGGCTGCAGATTCTTGATCAACATCATTGGCAGATGATTTAGGAAATTTTTCCTGTGGCCTTATATTGCTATCTATGTCTCCATCCATGTCCACATCTGGCAGTACAGTATTTCCTTGTATTGAACTTTTGCTCTTGCAACCTGGATCACCATCTCTCAAGTCACTTTCAATTATACTCATTTTTGTAAAGCCACTGCATTCTGCTGACAGCATTTGCCCTGATTTTGTGTCTTCTACCAGACAGCTGCCTGCTAAACTCATTCTGTGATCAGGAATAACGAGTTCACTTGAAGTTTGTAAATCTAGCTTCTGATCTATGTCTCTTTCAACGCCTTTAGAGTAAGGTACCTTTGCTTCATCTAAAAATGCATGCTTAGATAAATCAGATCCTGTTATCATACTTTTATCTGCTTCAGGCTGTAAAATATCTTCAGTATTTCCAATATTGGAATTTGAAGAGCTTTCATCTCTATGACTGTCAGAAAGATCATTGCTAGGAGACATGTGTTTAGATTCAATATAATCTCCATGTTTGACAGATATAGTTTGTTCTACAGTGCTTTTTTCTTCATCAGTATCGACCATGTCCTTCGGCTGATGAGATTCTAATGCAGAGTTTTCACTAATGGCTTCATTTATGTTTATTTTAGGCAGTGTTTCCACTGCAATTACTTTAGTATCATCATGCATGCCCCTCTCTGACAATGTGATATCACCTTGAGTAGAATTCTGTACTTTGCAATCTGGACTGCAATCAGTCATCCCACATTCAATTGTACTTGAGCTTAAGGCACGGTATTTGACTTCTTCCCTTTCCCCTGCATTTGAATTTTCTGTTGGAGGGTTATCTGTACAACTGATTCCTGGATCAGGAAAAACCATACTTGAATCCTGTCCATCTTGCTTCTCACATGAGGTTGTCTCAACAGCTTTAGAGCAGGTTTCCTTTACTGGCTTCTGTTTAAACAAGGCATCTTCTATTACTTTCTCTTTGTCTTCTTCAAGGTGTAACATACCATCAGAAAATTTATGATGAAAACTTTCAGGCTTCTCTTCATCTCTAAACTTGTCGGTATCCCCACAGATGAGAGGAGAAATGTCCATAGACTCAACATGATCTTCAAGTTTTACTAAGATATTTTGTTCTACAGTGTTTTCTTCTTGAGAGTAATCCACACTTTCTGACAGATGAAATTCTGGTGCTGCACGTTTCTCATCAACTACTACTTCACCGGCAGGTGTTTTATTCAACTTTTCCTGTGCAATTTCATTAGCATCATCATGTTTGAATACGTCCATATCTGAAAGTGTGCTCTTTTGTTCTCTAGAATCTTCTTTTTTACAGTCAGGATCAAAAACATTCTTATCATGGTCTATACTCGAGAATATGCAGGCACTGCTTTCAACTTCATGTTTGAATACATCCATATCTGAAAGTATGCTCTTTTGTTTTGTAGAATCTTCCTTTTTATAGTCTCGATCAAAATCATTCTTATCATGGTCAATCAAATTCGAGACTACGCAAGCACTGTGTTCAACTTCTTGCTTTTTAGCTGCTTCTGAAGATTCTGTTAAGCATCCATCTACAAAGCTCATATCTTGAACAGCAATAACTACCTTGCTTGAAGCCTGCAAATCATTCTTCTGACCTGACGTTTTATCAATGTCTTTAGAACAGGGGACTTCTGTTTCCTTTAGTGTATCCTGTTTAACCAAGCCACTTGCTATTAAGGTGTCATTTGTTTCGAGGGACAACATCTTATCTGAATTTATATTATAAAAAGTTTGAGGCTTTTCCCTTTCTCTGCAACTCCCAGAATCCCCATTGATAGGAGAAGCATTTTTGGATTCAGTATAAACTTCAGGTTTAGAGATACCTTCTGCCACGGTGCTATTTGCTTCTGGATGATGGGCCACACCTCCTGTCCCTTCAAGATCAAGATTAGTTACAGATGAGTCAATTGTGATAGCTGAAGATTGAAGCAACTTCTCTATTTGTGGTTCCAGTGTACATGATTGAGGGTTTTCTTTCTGGCTGTGAGCTCCTGAAAAGAGAATTGAACTCAAGCCTTTACTGCAATCGGAAGTAATCTTCATATCATTTTGCATCTCTTGTTCTTTCATTTCAGAAATGGAAACATCTTGTGTTTTGCCGTCAGAAACTTGATGATTGATCTGAGCCAGCTTATCTGCAAATATACTAGATGAATAAGCAAATTTGGGAAATAAGGATGATGTAAAGAATTTTCTTTTACTTTGCTACAGTAACTTCAACTTAGAAGATGAGAATGTATAATTATGTAGTTTAAATAAAAACTCTTTCTATTGAATAATCACAATAAAATTTGAAACATAAAGTTCCAACCCGGTTTAGAAGCATAATAATTAATAATTATCAATTTACATTTTCATTAAGGACACCGGCCAGTACTCTGTAATCATTTGCACTAGTTAACTACACTTGAAACATCTTGACCTCCCCAACTAATATCTAGTAAGTTGCACTCAATTACCTCAACTATCCTTGATACACTTAAGAATGAACAAGAGTAAGGCTTACAAAGTGCAGATATCATATGCAGTATTTGCTCTAATGATTCAACAAAGTACATCAAAACTGTCATTAACCCATTTGTTTCTCAACCCCATACATCATCCTCTATCAAGCACTTTCCATTGTCTCCATCTTCCTGGTTCCTACAGCTGTGCAAGTAAAAAGTATATGGCTAACAAACAACCAAGGCTGAAATCCAAACATGAACACAGCAAACAGCAGATTGTAAGGTACAAAGCCATGTCTCCTTTTTATTTATGTTCTTTGATAATATTGATTCCTTCAATGCTAATCAGTATCCACTGCATCAACAAAAAAACTGTTATTTCCACACACACCAAATAAAATATAGTAAATATGTATTCATACATCATTAAATATCAAGCACATTTCGTAGCTTATCACATCAAATATCATTATTGAGATAGAAAAATGTGTTCTCAAAGTAAACCCACTGATCAAATGAATTCTTCAGCAAAAATCAATCATAAAACTGGAGCACTTCATGGAATGAATTCAAAGAAAGAGGCAAGGATTTATGGATCTGCTAACAAGATAAAATGCACTATATAGTAGCAACAAGCAGATAAAAGACAGGCCATCAACAGCAACAACAATAAACTTAAATTCTTCTTCCACTTATTCTGCAACATACAGTGGATCCAAAATTTCACCTGTATGCAGAGAAAAGGGAAATGGCATTCAGGGGACCAGTTCCAAATCAGCACATACACAGGATTTTTGTGTTGCCCTCTAGCTCTGTTGAGATGGCAATCAAAGATATCACTGGGATTGACTTCCAGGAAGTGAACACCAGGAATTGGGTAAACATGGAGGTTTCGTCAATGCTTGTCTCCAACCTCTTGGACTTCCTCCAAGAAAAGGAAGTGGTTAAAGGCTTTAAGTTTTTTATGTGAATGCCAATTATAGAAGTGGCCTTTATAAGGCCCTGGAGGTAACAGACTTTCCAAGGTGAGCCAATGACAGAAGCAGGAAATGAGTTCAGAGGTCTAGTGTCCCTCTTCAGAGAGCTGCAAAGTTGGTTTCAGATTCATTTTGGGATGTCTGAGCAAGTGCAAAGTTTCCTGGTTCAAGATAGGGAAGATTGCTGGCCTTGGATTGAACTTGCCCATTCGCATGCATCTTTCCCTGCATATAGAAAGAAACAGACCGGAACAGGCCAAAAGGGCAACTAAGGAGCTGGATAGTGTTGCCGGAAGATGGAGGTGCTAGTGCTTCTGGGGAGCCTCCTGTGGTGGTCATCAAGCTGGAGTAATGTCTATTAGCTGCTCCTTGCTGGTTTTTCTGAGAGGTTATGTTTATAGCTTAGTACTCTATTTTCTATTTTGTTGGATCTGAGCACAAAAAAGTAGATATGGGACTCTTGGTTTAAAACTATAGGATCTCTGGTCTGGTAATTAATGGCAGTTCCATTTTTGATACAAACGCAGGGGGCCCAAGCCCATACTTTATGTATCATAAATCAAAAGCAGTGAACTTCAATTCTCAATGCAACATGGTGAACATATATTCCTCCATCAACACAATTAATGCCTTTGTCAGGGATTTATGCAACTTGACTTTGACTTTTCTAATGTTATACTACTTTTCACTTAATAATCCATAAATGAATTTCCATATTCACGCACTTGTCTATGGCAAAACTCGCTGTTATACAAATACTATGTCTTACTAGCTACAAAGTACACCTTGTCTTCCTTCATCAACACAGTTAATGCCTTTTGTCAGGGATTTATGCAACTTGAAGTATAACTTTCTAGTGTTATACTACTCATCACTTCATACTCAATAGATGAATTTTCATATTCTCACACTTTATCTATGGCAAAACTCACTCTAGTATGACTCACTAGCTACAAACATCAATAATATTAAACACTACATAGCACCATATAAATTATGATACTTCAGGACTCAATAAAATAACCACATATCCTAACACCTT
Source organism: Cryptomeria japonica (assembly GCF_030272615.1). Classification (NCBI taxonomy): domain Eukaryota; kingdom Viridiplantae; phylum Streptophyta; class Pinopsida; order Cupressales; family Cupressaceae; genus Cryptomeria; species Cryptomeria japonica. Next base: position 319,785,292 of record NC_081414.1, on the reverse strand, counting down.
TACCAGTGCTCAAAAATGGGATATTGTTAATTTCATTGGATGATCATTGTACTATTGGTTTAGTGATCCAGGTTCTATAACACTCTGATTAAATCAATTTGAAGAGGATGGTATTATAGAATACTCTTCCAGCTATACTGAACCAATCATGACATGATTCTCAACCATCTTTTCCATGAAAAACCAAATTAAACTTATACGCAGATTTGAAATCATTAGCTAAGACTTATTTTGTCAGTAAAACGGTATATATTGAAAGTTAATGGATTCAAATAGCAAGATAATTGTGTTCTGACACAGTCAAGCTCTACACAGAAGTTCAGATTTTTGTAAAGTTGCATTCCATACTATAATGGATCGGAATAATATTATATATCCAACGAAAGATAAATTGAAGGGGGCAAAATAACTAAATATTTTAATGTGATTATTACTATGATTCCTGAAAATACTTACAGATTATTTTTCCAGCAGACGCTCGAGATTCCTCAACTGAAGAAGAATTGTCATTCAAGTCATCAGAATTTGCTTCCTTAAAGGAGAGAATTGATGCAATTCCAACTTTCCTTGAACCGATTCCCTTGCTATGATGTATTGGAGCTTGTGTTGTAGTAGCTGACTTGCCAAGTTCAATTTTACCTGGATCCTGTACTTTTGCAAATGATATTTTAACATCCTTAGGAATATGCGGCTGCTTTTTGGAAACTCTAGGGTCATCTTTCACTGGTTCATTAATGATTTGCAAATCACAACCACCTATATCATCAGAGCCTGGATGGGGTTGAACAACAGATGGAATTGACTCTCCTAGCAGAGGCAAAACTCTACCATCTATTTTGCTGTTTGGAATTTTCAAATCAGCATAGTCATGATGGCCTTTAACTGTGAACTCTTGATGCTCAACAGGTCCACTGGCATCTTGGTTGTTGTCTCTATTTAGTACCTCCTTGAAAATTGAGGTCGACTCATGTTTGAAGCTCAATATATCATGTCCTGTAGAATTCTTTGGCAGTTCAGTTGTCCCAGATACAATCTGTCCATGCAATCCAAGCCCTGTAATTGTGCCAGTAGCTGCCTCTGAAACTTCCTTTGCACTTTCATGCAATGAGCTTAAATTGCTCACTTTTGCATCTGGACCAATGATCTGAGATGAATGTAATGTTGCATTATCAGAAGCGTCCATTTTCTGGCCAGCTTTTCCAACATTGGCTTCACTTGAACTTACCTCCAGATTGCTAGAATTGTTGTCTGGTTTTGGCGCAGATGCACGTGTTTGAGGGATAGTACTATTGTCTTTCTGAGAATCAAGATTCTCATGATCTGCAGAACAAATCAATTTAACCTCAGAACTTGTTATGATCAGACCTTAAAAACTGTATATGCAATATACACACACTGTGGAAGGTGAATGGCATTCCAAACCAACAAAGTGTTGAATGAAGCCATTTTGAAACTGATGCTTTCAAAAAAATTTAAGATTAGCATTTCACTAATAAATTTACCTTTCCTGGTAATTAATTTAATTTTAACAAAGAAGACTAAAACATCAATAGAATTAATTCAAGAATGAGGCCAGAAGAAATCCTAACCTATTGACTTGTGCTGATCGTCTGACAACTCCTCTGAAGAGCCCCCATGTGTATCTCTGTCTCCTGAACTAATCAGCTCGAAGCCCTCTATCTTCCCACAATGCTTCTTGTGGTTCCTCCTATGCTTGGCACTTGGATGTGCATTAGGGTATCTCCACCCACACCGGTGGCAAGTGCATACATCACCGGGATCTTTTGTTTGATGAGTTTCAATCCCTGAAAATAATAGTGACGATCTATTAAAACCCTCACAAAATGTCTATTTTAGGTTCAAATAAAAAAGATAAATATCACACAAAGTGCCAAATTACAGCAAGACCTTAGGGTTAGTTATCACTCTGGCCATAACGTTGTTGCAATTCAAACCATAGATATAGAAAATTCATTGCAGGAACCAGCCCTACTCCACGTAAGGAATCTCAGGAAGCTAAAACATAGGAAGATGGTAGGGGCAAAGGAAGACAAGTACAAAAAGAAGAATTACAAACCTGCTGGCACATGCTGCTTCTGCTCACGCTCAAGATGATGACTACTGATGTGTTTTCCTTCCATCTCAACGTGCTCTACAAAATCTCAAATGTTCAACCATCTCTCAAAAAGACTTTTGGAATAGACATGCATTAGGGAACCAAGAAAACATTGATTGAAAGCAATTTGAGATTGATGTTTTAAAACTAACTTAAGATATTTTTCTTTAGTGGTTTGATCTCCCTTAATGTGAATGCCTGAACCATTCACAGAAATAATCCAAGATTAAACACTGGAAGAACTCCTGACCTATTGACTTATGTTCATCATCTGATGATACTTCATCTGATGAACCACCTTGTGTTTCTCTGTCTTCTGAAGTGATCAACTTGAAGCCCTCTATCTTGCCACAATGCTTTCTGTGATTCCTCCTATGCTTAGGACCTGGATACGGATTTGGGTATTTCCATCCACACTGGTGGCAAATATATTCATGTTGATCATCTTTTGTATGATGGGTTTTGATTCCTGGGAAAAATAGTGATTAAAAGTTAAGACCCTCCAAAAACTTACTCTTGGGTTCAAATTAAGATTGGAGATGTGCATCAAACACACAATAGAGCAAAAAAGCTAAGGCCAGATATAATCCCAGCCATAACTATCGTACCGATTCAAAGGACTCCTATACATACTCACATTGCAGCAATCTTAATCCATGTGAGGAATCAAAAAAGAAGCTGAAACAGGGGAAAGGAGATGGGGGAGAGTGGGCAGAAGTAAAAACACGAGAAATGTCAAACCTGCTGGTTGCACCAGGTGCTCGTGCTGGTGTTGAAGATCGGTGTAATGTTCTCCTTCCATCTTGTTGTTCACTTCACATTCGAAGATCCAAATTACTCAACGGTCAGACAACTAGGTAGTCATCAATTAAGAAGTGAAAGGCATTGCGAACCAAGGAACATTCACCTAAGGTAGCTCAAAGCTGATGCTTTCAAATAAAAAAGACTAACAAATTTGTATTTTATAATAATTTGATCCCCATCAACATGCATGCATAATACATAAACAATAACAATTCATGATTAGAGACTGGAAGAACTCCCAACCTGTTGACATATGTTCATCTTCTGATAAATCATCATCTGAGGAACCACCTTTTAGTTCCTTGTTTGCTGTGTCAATCACCTTGAAACCCTCTATCTTGCCACAAAGCTTCTTGTGGTTCCTCCTATGCTTTGCACTCGGATGCGCATTAGGGTATGTCCATCCACACCGCCGGCAAACCCATTTATCATGAGGATCATTGTTATGACTAGTTTCCATCCCTGAAAATTATTGTGAATAAAAAATTCAAACCTTCCCACAACATTCTTCTTGAGTTGAAATTAAGAAATTGCAATTGCATCAAGTACCTCTTTACAGCAAGACAATAATGTTAGCTACAATCACAACCATAAAGTGGAAGATATCCAAAACACAATTGTAGAACTGACATTGCGAGAACTACCACTAATCCATGTAAGAAGTTCAAAAGAGTTGCAACAAAGAAAGGGAGTTGGGGAACAGGGAAAGCGAATAAAGGAAATAGAATGGAAAACCTTTCGGCTGCTGCTGCTCGTGTTGATGATCGGTGTTATGTTCTCCTTCCATCTTGTTGTTCACTTCACATTCGAAGATCCAAATTACTCAACGGTCAGACAACTAGGTAGTCATCAATTAAGAAGTGAAAGGCATTGCGAACCAAGGAACATTTACCTAAGGTAGCTCAAAGCTGATGCTTTCAAATAAAAAAGACTAACAAATTTGTATTTTATAATAATTTGATCCCCATCAACATGCATGCATAATACATAAACAATAACAATTCATGATTAGAGACTGGAAGAACTCCCAACCTGTTGACATATGTTCATCTTCTGATAAATCATCATCTGAGGAACCACCTTTTAGTTCCTTTTTTGCTGTATCAATCACCTTGAAACCCTCTATCTTGCCACAATGCTTCTTGTGGTTCCTCCTATGCTTTGCACTCGGATGCGCGTTAGGGTATGTCCATCCACACCACCGGCAAACCCATTTATCATGAGGATCATTGTTATGACTAGTTTCCATCCCTGAAAATTATTGTGAATAAAAAATTCAAACCTTACCATAACATTCTTCTTGAGTTGAAATTAAGAAATTGCAATTGCATCAACTACCTCTTTACAGCGAGACAATAATGTTAGCTACAATCACAACCATAAAGTGGAAGATATCCAAAACACGATTGTAGAACTGACATTGCGAGAACTACCACTAATCCATGTAAGAAGTTCAAAAGAGTTGCAACAAAGAAAGGGAGTTGGGGAACAGGGAAAGCGAATAAAGGAAATAGAATTGAAAAACCTTTCGGCTGCTGCTGCTCGTGCTGATGAGGATGATTGGCAATGTGTTTTCCTTCCATCTCGATATTGTTGGAGGTTCAAACAACACTAGAACTTGTGGATGACTGGTACCTCGGTGGTAGAGCACCAACACTGTTAACGAGGAGATCTTCAGAAGCCAAAATGCTCAACCCTCACTCGGTCACACTCTAGCAAAGCCAGAGCCTGTTAAGGACTGGTATCTCAGTGGAAGAGCAACAACAATGCCTATCATGAGGTCTTCAGAACCCAAAATGTTCACCCCTCGCTTAATGAGTTTTTTCATATAGACTAGGCTCTCTTGGACATCAATTCTCCATCTCTCTTGCTTGGTTCAGTTTATCTCCTGCCATACTAGATCAACAATTCAAACAACAGTAGTGAAGTAAGCCAAAACCTTCCATTCTACATTTTCCCCTATAATTCCATGAGCCACTTGCCCAAATCTCTATGACAACAGAACCTAATTCAATTGGTAATAACACTAAACGAGATTTAAATTTTTGAACCTCAATTTAGAAACGTAAACCTAACGCAATTAATAGAAAAGGATGAGAAACTAATCATAAAATAGAACTGTCTTTTTATCACTGTGATTCAGTAGTAAATGTAATGGAATTCTTGTAAACAATAAACCCACAAGTTCTTTGCCACAATAAAGGCCAAGACAATTGACAAACAAAGATAATTAGTTAATAGAAAGTACCTAATAATCTGATAGGCAAACTGATTCGGCCATGGATGCAATCATTGGGTCCCCAGATACCAAAACCATCTTTCTAAAAGCAAGTCTGAATACTGTTCTTTCCCAACAATTGTGATGTTTTTCCTTGCCTGGTCCACAACATGAACGTCACTCCCCAGGCTGCAGGAAAATGACCTTTTACTTATATTTGCTATCTAAGCGGCCGGTGATATACTAGTATCTAGGACATGTAACATGCGCGGACAGGTTGGACATGTCCTATCCATTAAAATACATATAGATATATATACATTGTATATATCTCCGCAAGAGAGTATCCCCGGAATTGACCCAGTAGTTGGGTTTGTCTGAATGACAGCTTTGAACTGGAAAACATTTGGACCCACCTGCAGTATATGCAGAAAAAATAAGTGCAGTGATAGTGAGATGACATTGAGTAGGTCCCAATTGACTCTAGGTACCTTCTCCTTCCGTTGTGAGCAGAGTCATGTCTGTCAGTCAGGCGTGGGGGTCCCTGTACTTGTAAGCATTTATGCTTACCGCCTGGCTGCTTCACATTTGCATTCCGAACGCATACTAGAGGTATATACATTGTCACTGTGTGAAAGTTTGTATGGACTTTTCGTCTAGGGATGAATTTTAAAATCAAAATTTAAACATTCCTGACCACATGATCTCACATGCGTTGCATGCGCAACGCAATGAAACAAGCAACTAATTACAACTAATTAATTCAACTGTTGGGAGCTTAATGGAGTGCTCATGTGGGGTAGAGTTTGACGACTTTCTTAAAGAGTGGTTGTTTTACTATTTTGAACTTGTTTTTTAATGAGGTCTCATTAATCTTTTTATTTAGAGAGAGAGTTTATAGTTTAAATTGACTTTTTTATTATAGGCAAATAAGAGACTCAAGTTTTGGCCTTAGCAAAATACAACTAATTCTATTTTGAAAATTGTATCTACAGCTTATTTTATAGTCGGCGCGGTTCTAATTTTTCATGATTGGTCAGTCTTAATTTTGTTAAGATTTTTTTACTTTTTCTATAAAAATTTCAATAAAAATCTCAGAATCAATAGTTAAGCATGTATGAAACATAAAAACTATTGTTTGAAACATAAAATATCAATTTTTATGTGTTTATATATTAATAATTACAATAAATTGTATCAATAGTAAGCTGATGTAAAGTACAACCTGAGTTGGCCTAGTGGTAGAGAATTTGTGCTCTTTCAAAAAAAAACAAAAAAAAAATAGTAAGTTGATGTAAAAAATTCGGAGTAATTTGAAATTTTCAATAACCATTTCCTAATATTATTGTTGGTTTACTATTTTTGGATTATACCTTTTCTTTTTTTAGTAATTTTATGTTTTTTACTTTTATAATCATTTTTTCTCTTTTTATCTTTTAGTATATTTCATTGTTTTATTTTATTTTGTCTGTATTTTTTTTTTGCTTAAACTTTTATTTATTTTTTATGGTAATCTTTTTCTTTATATATTTTTTTTGTAGTTTATTTTATTAGTATATTTTTTTTATTTATAATGACTCGTTCATGGGTTCTTTAGGGTTAATCCTTCTTCTAGGGGTGGAAAGGTTTCTAATGAGGTGTGGACCGAACCGGAGCAAGGGTGGATCAAGATCGATTTTGATGGAGCTTCGAGGGGAAATTCGGGTATTTCAGGTGCAGGGTGTGTGGCTCGTGATGAGGAAGGTAAAGTGTTGTTCAAAGGGGTGCAGAGGTTGCAAGATGGCATGAATAATGAGGCTGACGCGCAGGCTGCTTTGCTTCTAGTGGAATTGGCAAGTAATATGAAAGTCTCGAGGATACACTTAGAGGGGGACTCAAAAGTTGTGGTGGAAGCAATTGTGAAAGGGGCTTCACCAAGTTGGAGAATAAACAAATTCATTCTGATTATTTGTTCAAGGCTTCGATTTTTCCAGGATTTCCAGATATCTCATATTTGTAGATTAGGAAATGGGGTGGCGGACCTTTTGCCCAACGTGGCCTATGAGTTGGATAGTTTTGTCACAAGATGGTGGGGTGGAGATGACGAAGATGTACAATGGCCAACTTAGTGGGAAAAATCTTTTGAAAAAGTAGGCGAATTAAGATGTGAAGTTAGTTTGTTGGCCATGGAGGATTTAGTTGAGTGATCAGGGGGATTGAGTTGAAGGTCGTTAGAGAGAGTGCAACTCTGATTAAATTCATTAATTACTTTGTTCGGAGCAGGGGGGCGAGAAAAGGGCAGTGGTATGTGGTGGACAATGCACTTAATGCAGGAGGCAATTATAGTTATTATGCTCATTTATTTGTTATCACTGCCTGATGTATTGGCAACTTTTCTTCCTGAAGAAGCTATTGAGTTGGCAAGGTGCGGGGAGACGGTATGTGCTTACAGATGGATCATGGAGGCAAATTTTATGTTGAAGACTAAGAAGCATTTGTGCCCATTCGTTGGAGATGTTACAAAAAGAAGGCTTCGGGGGATGTTTCTTTTTTAGGATGAACAACTGGTTAAGTGTGTGCAATTAATCCTGGGGAAGGTTTTTCGTAATCTGAGGCACAGGTATCCAACAAACATGGATGTGTATTCGTTAATTATGGCGTGGGGGATGGATGTTGGTGAACCAATGGAGGTGGTGAAAAGGGTGATGGAGACAATAGCAAACAGTGACTATTTAGATGGCATGGACTCAATCCTAGAATGGGTAATTTTGGGGGTAGGTATTGATGTGAGGGATTTGCAGTGGCGCCTCATGAATGCTTTAGGAAACCATTGTCCTTTATTCGATGGCTAGAAGATTGTGGCAGGGCACATCGTACGATAGAAGCCAAACAAGATTGGAAAGCATTGAAGATTTTTGTGCAGATTACAGAGCTTGATGAAGTGATTCGACAAGCCAAGGTGGAAGCGGAAAGAGTGGAAGGTAGAGTGTTAAGACCGCGCAAGAGGAAGAGGATGAGCGAGCTGACTGGAAATGCAGATGAAGGGAGCTCTCAGGGTGCATGAATTTACTCTCTCTTTTTTTAATTGAAAGCAAAATTGTTTATGGTCTGGTTTTATTTGGCCTACATACTTTTTAATTATGTACTTGAAGTAATAGGGTAGCTTCATGGGATTTGAATATTCCCATTTGAAAATTGAAACCGCGAATGCGAATTTTTGAGTATGCATTCGGTTGATGGGTACAAAGATTTTTTGGGGTATTTTTTTGGTCTTTATTGTTTAACCAGGTTGGAGTTGGGTGGTTTTGGGGTGATTTTGCTTTTTGTCTGGAAGTTTAGAATTTCCATGGATGTATCTTTTTCTATTTCGAATAAATAAAAAACATATTATCGAACAAAAAAAAAATCTTTATTTATAATTTTTTATTTGTATGGTTATCTTTATTCTTTTTATTTTGTATTATTTCATTTTATTTCATTATATCATATATTTATTGTTTATTATATTGTATAATTATAACAATATATTATATAAACATAACCATTTGGTATTTCAAATTATATAATTATAACATTATATTATATTTTAAATACATATACATAAATTTCTTTTCTTTTTATGTATTGTTTTCTTACCTTTTATTTTTATTATTTTTTATTTTTGTGTTGTCCTATTATATAATTTTACTTGTTATTTAATTATATTTTTGTTGCTCCTCATAATATCTATTTTATTTTGATTTCTTTATGTTTTATATATTTTCACTTGAATTTCTTTCTCTTTATTTTCATTAGTTCATTATTCTCTTTTTTAGCTTTTTCTAGTCACTATTCTTTTCTTTTTTTATTATCTCCTTATCCCATCCTCTCTTGCCTCCTTGGTTCTTGTACCCTCTCTCTCTCTCTCCTTGTTGTCCAGCCTGGTCTACTAACAATCTTTACTGATGATGGATCATGTGGATTGATCTAAAATATTAAGGAAATAAACTTATGCAGTTATTACCAAAAGTCATGCATTATAACATTATGGACTACGAAAATCATATATCTACAATATTTTAGTTTCCATGCGAAGGAATTTGTTGGAATGTAGTTACAACTGGCAAAAGCTTACAGTTTAATGTGGCATTGTGCACAACAGCTCGCGTACCCTGTCTATGTTTTCACATTTTGAATCTGTGTGTTAAACAAGGGTAGATGGAAATTCAGGGAGTGGTCAAGGTTTCTAGAGCTAATGTTATAGCTGCCAACAATGGTGGATTTTTTAAAAATTGTAGGCCCTATAACCCTACAAACCTTCCATTGTTCTAGTTTTTAGAGTACACAGTCCAAAAATGTCACCCAACACCTGAATGGACAAAGTAACTTAAGTATGATTTGATAAAAGAATTTTTCACAAGGGAAGTCTCTCTAGATCTAAGCAAGTTGTCATCCTTTACTCTAGACTATTTGGACCGACATTTTCAAACATATGATGATTTTGCAAAGGCTCTTGAATCAGGCTCAAGTTTGGAAAAAGAATGTTTAGAAAAAGATAGCAATATGAACAATATTGATAGCAAAATTATAGAAGCAATTTTAAAATGGTCTTCACTTTCCCATAAAATTAGAAGCTTTCTTCAAGATCTCACTCACACAATCGAAACCAACCTAAGCCTAGGTAGGGATGTTGAGTTTGACAGCTAGACCTTATTTAGATTTATGGCATCCATAGTTGATTTTAGGGGTCATGAATACTTACATGATTTGGGTTTGTTTGAATTCATGATACCAAAGGGAATTGGTGTTGGCATTTAAGTTGTCATTGATGTCAACATGTGTGTGTGTGTGTGTGTGTGTGTGTGTGTGCAGATCTAATGTAGTTGCGGAAGAGTTGTTGTGATCAGGATGATTGATGTCATAAGTTGGAGAGACTTGCAGAGATCACAGTGATCAGGTTGATGGATCAGAGTGATGAATTGTTGTAGACTCCCACAATGCCATATGATGTGTCTATGTTGGATATCCTAAAGCTAGAGTTGTGCAAACAAAAAATCTTGTATATCGGCAAGACTCTACCATGTTATACCGATCAAGTGTTATGTTGCTTAAGTGATCAGATTGGGATAACTCTACCGATCAAATGTTGTGCAGGTGAAATAGTTATATCGGGATAACTCTACCAATTAAGTGGTGTACAAGTGAAGTGATCCTATCGGAATAACTATATCGATATCGAGTCGCATGGAGGAAAATGTTATCGACATAAGTCTGGCCGATATCGAGTCATGCAAAGTAGGTGGTTTGTTGGATCGGGATAGCAATACCAAATTTCAAAGCAATGCCACACATTGAGATAGCCGACAAAGGCGGAGTAATACTTTTGAGTAATACCGATAGAGTTATCTACTTCGATATCGGTATTTTGGAATAGCTTTGCCGACAAGGAGACCGTGCAAGTGCAACAAAGTAACTATTGAAAGCGGAATAGCGAATTTCCACTATACCAATATTGTAAGTTATTCCAACATAAGAAAATGTTGAGAAGAGCCTGTGGTGAGTCTGTTAGAATAACATATGGCGATATGTTGAAGGACTGCAGATATGCAGTTCGGGATACTCTATGTTGATGCGGACACCATCCGATCACATATGAGATTGGGACAACTATTTTGACAAAGGAGAACAAAGAGAATACACCTAGGTAAGGTCATTGGTATAACATATGTCAGCTTGTTAAAGGACTGTGGATGAGCATTTTTAGAGTAGCTATACAGATGCAGGTTCAATGTTGAGTCATTGGAACAAGTTTATACAAACGGTTTAACATCCAAAGGCTAATCCGATAGTGTTAACTATTCTGATAGTTTGTCACTATGGAGGTGTGTGTTCGGAATAGTGATGTTGATGAAGGTTGTCATTGCGTAGTTATGAGTTCAGAATACCTATGTTGATGTACCCTATCACCACGGAGTTTGTTCTTTGGAATGTCTATGCTAATAAAGGATGACTCAATAGTATATCATCGGTTTATCTCATTCTATTGATCTAACATGTTTTCTCTATGTCGATAGTTATGACTATTTTGATGAGTGGTTGTTTAGCATGAAGTTCTTCAATTCGGAGTAGCCTACGTCGATGAAGTATGTCACCATGGAATATGCATTTTGGAATTCCTATGGCGATATTGAGAAGATAGAAGTATGTCTTCAGAATAACTTGTTATGTTGATTTAGCATGTTCTGGTTATGTCGATAGTTATGACTACTCTAATGAATGGTCATTTGGATTGAAGTCTTCAGTTCGGGATAGCTATGTTGATGAAGCTTGTCAACATGGAGAATGTGGTTCGATATAGCTCATGGTGATAAAGATAATCAAAGGGGAGATTCTCATTGGAGTAACCTATACCAACAAAGAGAGGTTGACAGTATGTTTCGGAATAGCTTGCACCGTCAATTCAACATGATTTCCCTATGCCAATGGTTATGGTTAATCTGATGAGTGATCGTTTGGCTAGAATTTTTTCAGTTTGGAGTAACTTTGTCGATAAGGTGTGTCATCATGGAGACTGTTCTCGGGATAGCCTATGGCGATAGCAGAAATCAAAGGTGAGTTTTCTTGTCAAAATAATGCATGCCGACAAAAGAAACCAAAAGACATCACATGATCATCGGGATAAGTTTTGAAGGAAGAATAGAGACAAAATGTTAACCCGATAGTTAAAACTATTCCGACAACAGGCAAGCAATGCGACTTCGGGATAGCTTATCGCAATAAGAGAAATCGTAAGCTGGGTTTCTTATCAGAGTTACTCATGCCGATGAAAGGGATCAAAGGCATCAAATGATCATCAAGATAAGTTGTGAACATGGAATAGCTACAAGATGGCGTCCCGATAGTTGAAGCTATTCTGATAGTGCTTTAAGGATGTTTATCGAAATGAGTTAACCCGGTGTGCCAGCAGAGCATGCTTCCAAGCAACCCGATAGTCCACATAACCTTTGACCGTGTCTGACCGACGACATGGTCTGTACTAAGTGAATCAGAGGACGGTTGTCGTATAAATGAAAGGGTATTTTTGTCGACAGATTTGAAGCCTGTAATTGATTATGTAGCCATGACTGCAAGCCGATTGACTTGGAGGTACACATGGATGTCGATTAGGATTGATATAGTGACTTGGACGATGTTAATGAGGACATGTAGCTTCCAGAGGACAAAGGACAAATCAGACATGTTGAGGCCAGTGAAAATTGAGTTTGTTGTAGATTTCTTCGGCTAGGTCGACAGAGGATTGAGGTGCATCAATGGTGGACCTTTTATAGGAGATTTTTGCCAGGCTCAAGGTGATCGAAATTGGTAGAATCAAGTCTATGAGGCAGATTTAGATTGCTAAAAATGGCAATCCAGTACAGAGATTGTCCAGGAAACCAAAGAAGAGTCATTTAATGCAGATGATCGATTTAGGAGAGAAAATCCAATCTGCTACTGACCAGATCCTTAGACAGATATAATGAATCATTTTTAAATACTAATTTGTAGGGAAAAACATTCTCTGGTGAAGAATTGATAGAGCAGAGTAGTAAATATGATTGGACAGAGGTAGTTGCTACTGAAGAGACAGAGATAGACGTGAAGGACCATAGAGAGGGTAATTGTTGACTAGTAGTTGTTGCTGATTAGAGAGAGAGGGTGTTACTGCCAAGAAAAGTATTGATTGAGAACAGTGGGGTGTGAGGTTTTGAGAAAAAGAGACAGACTAGTGGATGTCAGGTGTGTGGGATGATAATCATAGTGCAAAGAGCCTAGACAGCTAGAGGCAACAAGAGATAGAGCCAAGGCAGATAGGCAGAGAAGGAAAAGGCATAGTGAAGAGAATAGAGCAGATAACAAAGTAGAGAAGACAAAGAGCAAAAATAGAGCAACAGAGATCAAAGATAGAGAGCACTAATCAAAGTGCAGAAAGTGCAGCAGAAGGAAAGCGGAACAAAACAAAGAGCAGAGAACAGGGCAGAAGGCAGAGAGCTAAGATACACAGAGAGCCGCTAGCTGAGATTGAAGCCTAGGGATAGTGAGCCGAAAAGAGACAAGTCAATCTCAAGAGTAGATTTGTAAGGTGTTACAAAATCTCATTTGTAACAAGGTACTCAACTTGTATCTGTAATTCTTCATTATTGTAATCATCTGAGTGGGTGTTCAGATCAGGGGTTGGTGCTCCTTTGGGTTGGTGCCCATAAAGCTAGGGGTTGGTGCTCCTTGGGTTGGTTCCCTAAAGCTAGGGGTTGGTGCTCCTTTGGGTTGCAGCCTGTAAATTGTAGGGGTTGGTGCTCCTTGGGTTAGTGCCCTAAATGTTGTAACTCGTTTTACCTCTGAGGCTGGATTGGAGCAGTAGACTCCAACAATATTTCTCACCGAGGTTTTTCCCCACCGTGGGTTTTCCTCGTATACACTTGTGTTATGTGATGTGCTCTTATGTGTGTGCGTGCTCATTTGTAAGTATCTGTGCTCATGGTTTGCGAATAAATTTATTGTTGCTTAGATCTTTAGGGAAAAGGTTTTATTGATTACCTCTTATTCACCCCCCTCTCAGTGGTCCATTGTGTTCCAACAATTGGTATTAGAGCCCAGGTTCCCGATTAGAAAAGCTTCCTCTAGCTTGGGTAGATTATGGTTTGTGAGCACAATGGTTAAATTTGAGTCAATCCCTGCACCTATGTTTAATGGTTCAAACTATGTCACTTGGAGTGCAAGAATGGAAGTCTATTTGTCTTCTTTAGGCTATGATGTTTTAATGTCAGTTATAAATGGTTACTCTTCAACTACTAGCCCTCCAAATGATTTTGATGCAAAAAGAAGATATGATTGCAATGCAGAAGTCATGAAGGCTATATTTAGTGGGTTTCCTGGTATAGTGTCTTTAGAGGTTGATAGATGCAAATCTGTAAAGAGCTTGTGGGATAAATTGAAGAAACTATGTGGAAATGATCCTACCACTGCTGGATCAAACTGTGGAATGAAAAATAATAAAGGTTCAGACAGATGTACATATCATAAAAGAAGACCAGGTAGTTTCTACAATAGAAGTAAAGAGGAAACTCATCTGTTAATGGCACAAGAGACACAAAGTGAGGAGAAAACATCAAAGAGTGACAACATAGCTCAATCTAAAATGCAAAAGGTATTTGGGAGTGATGAAGTTGAAGTTGAAGTTGAAGTGGAACTTGAAGAAGAATTAGTCTCAGTGCACTTGATGAACTTAGTAGGGTAAGGAAGGAATACAAAAAGTATAAGAATGATGTTATAGAGGAACAAGATAGATTAAACAAATGTCTTCAAGAGTCAGAGCAAACTATTGCAAATCTGAAAGCACAAGTGGAAGGATCTAAAAGGATAAATGAAGAATCAAAATCAGATTTTGACACCAAGAAGTGTAGGTGTGAGGAATTAGAGCTAGAAGTGGAAACTAAAGCAAAAGAGTGTCGTAATCTAAAGGATGAAATAACCAAGCTAACAATAGAACTTGAGAAGTGCCAAGATGAGCTCAAGACAAGAATTGAATATGAGGGCAGTACTGAGGTCTTGGACATGATGTTGAGTAAACAAAAGCACTCCAAGGATACTAATGGTGTTGAATATGAAACTTGCCAATGCTCCACAAGAAAAGATACCTCTAGCAAAGAAATTCATTGTGTTTCCTTAGGTAACAATGGTAATAAACAAACCTTCACTGTCAGGAATGCTCCAAGAAAGAAGTTAGATTTGACTACTATTGTTGAAGATATGAAGATGAAGGATGTTGTTGTAAGAAAGGATGATGTTGATTTGAAAGGAAAGAGTAAGCTGAATGGTGATGGTTTCATCAGAAATGAAAACACAAGAATGTCTAGAAGACCTCATATTGGAAGAAGACCATACTATGTCGTTGCTCACAAGAACAAACAAGTTTGGAGACAAAAATGATCAAATGAACGAACTGCTGCAAATGAGCATCCCAGGATCAGCAATAAAGGAAGATGTGTGCTGAAAAGTGTGGAATTTGCAAGAGAGAATCAAACACACACATGAAACATTATGTTAGAGTTAGAAATCAAAATACAAACTAAACTAAGTTAGCTTCAAAATCAAGAAACCCGAGCACATCTCATGTTCCTCTATCTCCAAGGATCTTCGAGATTCAAGGTGGCTCTCACTTGGAATAGCATTTGATCTTTTAGATGTCAACCTAAAGAACAAGATTGAAGGATATGCCAAGATCAAAATGAATGCAACTAAGATCCTAGCTAGATGATCAAATGATATGAAAAGATGAAATACAAGATGGAATGCAAGACATGAGAGTAAGATTGATTCCAAATTGAAAGCTTAGGTGTGCTAATTAAACTAACAAGGAGATTGCTATGAAATTGATATACAATGGCTATGAATTAAGCTAGCATGAAAATGGGATTAGCATGATACTATCAATATGATGAAAGCTAAACTAGCATGCAACTAAGATGATCTAAGTGTTTGAAGATGACAAATTGAGCTCCTTGATAACCTACAAAATGACTATAAGATTGATGCATAAGATGATTGATCAAAAAGGCATTACGAGGCTATTATAAAAAGTCTCTCTTTTTTATTGATGCATAGAGGCTCAATTTATAGAGTTGGAGGCTTGAAAACCGACGGTCAAGATTGAAGATTGATGAAGGGCTAAGATTGAAGGGGAATGTGGTCCCAGGTTTGAAGGTTTAGCCTTGTGACAAGTGTCACAAGGAGAAGTGGGTGCAAGGGTAAATGTGCTCAACACATGGTGAGAAGATCTTGGGAAGTCCAAGAGGTGACAAGTGGAAACACTTGTGGAAAGGTGTAAGGGCTAGTGGAAGAGAGTTTATGACATGCGGGCCAAAAGGGGAAAGAGTAGGGTGGCTCTGTGGGGAAGAGCATCCTCACATATGTGTGAGAACCCCTTGGTCAAAGGTGATGTGGACATGTGAAGTGACTTGTGAGTCACATGTGGGTCTGTGTAGATGTGTAGTATTTTAAATTTGAATAAATACTAACATTGGTTAGGATTTGGATTAATTAGGATAATGAGGGCCTATATAATAATATTAGCATGCTAATGGAAAATGTAGGAGAATGCAAGTGGAGGTAAATCGACATTTTTAGATAAAATAAAATATTTATTTTAGCCAAAAGGAGTGCAACTTGCATTTGTAGGATTTTGCAAGTGGGGGGACTATTCACAAATAAATAATAATTTATTTAAATGCAAAGGGATTTAATCAAATGTAAATTCAATTAAAATGGAAAAGGGGGGTTTTAATTAAATAAATAATATTTATTCAATTAATTGGCTAAAGGGTACTTAATCAAACCTTAGTTTAATTAATATGTTAGGCTAGAAGAAAAGGATTTTAATCAAATAATAGGTTGATTGGAGGAATAGGGATATTAATTAAACCTTAGTCTAATTAATTGGTAACTGAATGATGATTAAATGAATAAAATTTCTTTAATTAGTTGTGCAAGTTTTAGGTGTCTACAGAAGAAAAAATGGAGCTAACATGTCTGCAAGATATCCTCATGTTTGGCAAAATAAATTTGTAAGTAATAGATCATCCTTTCTTGATTATTGTTATTCATGCAATGCATATAGACATAGGGCAACTGAATGTAGAAATAAGTCTAAGATTGGTCAAGTTGCTACTTCTAGAAATAAAACTGTAGTTTGCCAAAAATGTGGTGTATGTGAACATAGTGTGTCAAGTTGTAAATTCATGCATAGTTTTGCTCCCATGTATGATAGGAAGGGTCCATCTGTTGTTCTAAGAAATAGAAATGTTGTATGTTACAACTGTAACAAGATGGGTCATATGAGCTTTGAATGTAGAAAGAAAAATTTGCAATCATATGGCAACCCTTCCATTTTCTCTTCCAGCAACAATGCGAGATATAACACTTATGGACATCAAGGAAGAGTTGATAGAACATATGTAAGACAGAGTTGTACATGGAACAAAATCAGAAGTGCTCCTAGATTGTCAAGAAATTCTTTTGTTCCATCAGTTGCTCACGTAGACATTGTCAAGAGAATAAATATAAATCAGATTGATAGAAGGTCCTCTGATCATCAAGTCAGTAAGAACATAGTTTGCTACTACTACAATAAATTTGGCCACACTGCAAAATATTGTAGAGCAAGGGATATTCATCACAAGAAAATTCATCACAAGAAGATTGATGTTGCTCCAAAGGTTGCAAATGAGAGGCAAAGGAAGATCAAGCAAGTTTGGAAGATGAGACATAACACAACATGTGAGAATGACAAGAATGTATTCATGGATCAGCATAGTGCATTTCATGCACACGTGATATCTCCCAAAGCTTAAGGAGATGCAGGACCTTAGGGGGAGCTTCATATTGATCATACCTTTTTGCCCCCAAAATTTTGAAAAGAACTAGTGCAAGGAAAGGACGTTGCAGATATAAGGAAGACCATGATTAAGAAGGACACATGAAGGAAAAGGATAAGATGGCAGATGCTATAGTTTATCCTTTTGTGACATTTCAAACTCAGATATTGGTTTCTCATAGTTGGCATGAAGTTTTCTATGAGAAGACACCTTGTTGTAACTTCACACTTGCATATGAAAGGATGTACACTACTGCAGAATGCTGAACAAAAAAAAGGGGGAATCAGTTGATAGTCCATAGTGCATATTTAAGTTGTCCATTGATGATTGCAGATGAGCCACATAAATTCTTGTAATAAATATCTTGCTTCAACAGGAAAGGATATTCTTCAGTGGATCAATGAAAGGTTAAGTATGATAAAGCATGAAAGTGAATATGAGCATAGAAGTGTATGGTTCAGGGGGAGCTTAGTGATTACAACGTTGCTCATCCTTAAACATGTGTATGTGCTTCAAGTGTGATGATGCATAGAAGTTATTTGTCTCAGGTCATGACTTTAGATTGTATTACACACTTGCATACATGAGGATGAATATAGCTGCAAGTAGTGAAGATTTTTGGAAGATAACCCACACTATGAAGATGATTTCTCGTAATGGTGTAGTTGATAATGCAAGGAAAGAGACTACAAGAAGTAAAGTTATAGGTTTGCATACAATCATGATACTCACATTTGATCAAAGGAAAAGTGGTTTGTGGTTCAGGGGAACTACAAGACATACCTATTACTCTCTTGCATCAATGCACATTTGCAAGATCATCCAGCAGGGCAGTTGCAAGTCTCAGGGGGAGACAAGTGATTTTTGTAAGCAGTATTGGCACCGCTTTTTATATTATAATAATGGTTCATCTAGCTCTTAGATGATACAGGAAACAAAGTGTACATAATCATACTAGTGCATTGGTCATAAAGGGAGACTAATGGATTGGTTGCAAGACATGCCAACAACAGCGAGAATGAAAGAAAATAGATGATCAAATGACTCATATTGGTTGTGGTTCTCAGGGGGAGACAAAATACATACGACAATAAAGGTGCACACAATCAAATGACTCAAAGGGGGAGTGTGATTAGAAGTGCTTTACAAAGCAATCAAGTTGGTATCAGATGAAATTCTATTGGTTGTCAGGGCCCCTTTGCCATTGTTGTCAAAGAGGGAGGGAATGTGCATTGTTGACATTAATGCCAAAGGGGGAGATTATTGGCATTGAAGTTGTCATTGATGTCAACATGTGTGTGCGCAGATCTGATGTAGTTGAAGAAGAGTTGTTGTGATCAAGATGATTGATGTCATAAGTTGGAGAGACTTACAGAGATCACAATGATCAGGCTGATGGATCAGAGTGATGAATTGTTGCAGACTTCCACAATGCCATATGATGTGTTTATGTTGGATGTCCTGAAGCTGGAGTTGTGCAAACAACAAATCTTGTATATCGGCAAGACTCCACCATGTTATATCGATCAAGTGTTATGTTGCTTAAGTGATTAGATCGGGATAACTCTACCGATCAAATGTTGTGCAAGTGAAATAGTTATATCAAGATAACTTTGTCGATTAAGTGGTGTACAAGTGAAGTGATCTTATCAGAATAACTATATCGATACCAAGTCGTGTGGAGGAAAATGCTATCAGCATAAGTTTGGCTAATATTGGGTCATGCAAAGTAGGGGGTTTGTTGGATGGGGATAACAATACTGAATGTCAAAGCAATATCACATATCGGGATAGCTAAAAAAGGCAGAGTAATATTTTGAGTAATACTGATAGAGTTATATACTCTGATATCAATATATCGGAATAGCTTTGCCAACAAGGAGACCGTGGAAGTGCATCAGAGTAACTATTGAAGGAAGAATAGTGAATTTCACTATACTGATAGTGTAAGCTATTCCGACAAAAGAAAATGTTGAGAAGAGCCTATGGTGAGTCTATCGAAATAACATATGGTGATATGTTGAAGGACCGCGGATATGCAGTTCAAGATACTCTATGTCGATGCGGACACCATCGGATCACATATGAGATCGAGACAACTATTCTGATAAAGGAGAACGAAGAGAAGACACCCAAGTAAGGTCATCGGTATAACATATGCCAGCTTGTTAAAGGATTATGGATAAGCATTTTCGAAGTAGCTATACTGATGCAGGTTCAATGTTGAGTCATCGAAACAATTTTATACAGACAATATTGTTGGCAGTGGGCCAACGTCCCTCGCAGGGATTGGCAACATGGTTTAGAAACCTCATGTGGATTCTATAAGTGTAGTGGTTGTATCGGGCATTGATAGGTCAATCTTTTGGTGTAACAACAACCCTGGCTTGTAACAAGTGGTATCGGATCTTGGTCACACGTTCAAATCACGCATGCCGCAACGAGTGACGCTGGGAGGGGGATTGTTGGCAGTGGGCCAACGTCCCTCATGGGGATTCGTGACATGGTTTAACATCCTCCTGTGGATTCTATAAGTGTAGTGGTTGTATCAGGCATTGACAGGTCGATCTTTTGGTGCAACGACAACCCTAGCTTGTAACAGGTATAACGTCCAAAGGCTAATTCTATAGTGTTAATTATTCTGATAGTTTGTCACTATGGAGTTGTGATTTCAGAATAGTGACATTGATGAAGGTTGTCATTGCGGAGTTATGAGTTCAGAATACCTATGTCAATGTACCCTGTCACCACGAGGTTTGTTCTTCGGAATATCTATGCTAATAAAGGGTGAGTCGATAGTATATCATCGGTTTAACTTATTCTATTGATCTAACATGTTTTCTTTATGCCAATAGTTATGACTATTCTGATGAGTGGTTATTTAGCGTGAAGTTATTCAGTTCGGAGTAGCCTACACCGATGAAGTATGTCACCATGGAATATGCATTTTGGAATGCCTATGCCAATATTGAGAAGATAGAAATATGTCTTCAAAATAACTTGTTATGTCGATTTAGCATGTTCTGGTTATGTCAATAGTTATGACTACTTCGATGAATGGTCGTTTAGATTGAAGTCTTCAGTTCAAGATAACTATGTCGATGAAGCTTGTCAACATGGAGAATGTGATTCAGTATAGCTCATGGTGATAAAGGTAATCAAATGGGAGATTCTCATTGGAGTAACCTATAGCAACAAAGAGAGGTTGACAATATGTTTTAGAATAGCTTCCACTGTCGATTCAACATGATTTTCCTATGCTGATAGTTATGATTAATCCAATGAGTGATCGTTTGGCTGGAAGTTTTTCAGTTCAGAGTAACTTTTCCAATAAAGTGTGTCATCATGGAGACTATGCTTGGGATAGCCTATGGTGATAACAAAAATCAAAGGTGAGTTTTCTTGTTGGAATAACTCATGCCAACAGAAGAAACCAAAAGACATTGCATGATCATCGAGATAAGTTTTGAAGGTGGAATAGAGACAAAATGTTAACCTGATAGTTAAAACTATTTCACCAGCAAGTGAGCAATGCGACTTTGGGATAACTTATCACAATAAGAGAAATCGTAAGCTAGGTTTCTTATCAGAGTTACTCATGCCGATGAAAGGGATCAAAGACATCAAATGCTCGTTAGGATAAGTTGTGAATGTGGAATAGCTGCAAGATGGCATCCCGATAGTTGAAGCTATTCCAATAGTGCTTTAAGGATGTTTATCGAAATGAGTTGACCCGATGTGCCACCAGAGTATTCTTCCAGGCAACCCGATAGTCCACATAACCTCTGATTATGTCTGACTCGACAACATGGTATGTACGGAGTGAATCAGAGGATGCTTGTTGTATAGATGAAAGGGTATTTTTGTCGATAAATTTGAAGCCTGTAATTGACTTTGCAGCCATGACTGCAATTCGATTGACTCAGAGGTACACATGGATGTTGATTAGGACTGATATAGTGACTTGGACAATGTTAATGAGGACATGTGGCTTCCAGAGGATGAAGGACAAATCAGGCATGCTGAGGTCAGTGAAAATGGAGTTTGTTGTAGATTTCTTCAGGGTAGATCAACAGAGGATTGAAGTGCATTAATGGTGGACCTTTTACAAGAGATTTTTGCAGGGCTCGAGGTGATCGAAATTGGCAGAATCAAATCTGTGAGGTAGATTCATATTGCTAAAAATAACAATCTAGTACAAAGATTGTCTAGGAATCCAAAGAAGAGTCATTTAATGCATATGGTTGATTTAGGAGAGAAAATCCAATAACTGACAAAATCCTTAGACAGATATAATGAATCATTTTTAAATACTGATCTGTAGGGAAAAACATTCTCTGATGAAGAACTGATAGAGAAGAGTAGTAAATATGATTGGACAGAGGTAGTTGTTGCTGAAGAGACAGAGATAGACATGAAGGACAGTAAAGAGGGTAATTGATGGTTGGTAGTTGATGTTGATTAGAGAGAGAGGGTGTTACCACCAAGAAAAGTATTGATTGAGAACAGTGGGGTGTGAGGTGTTGAGAAAAAGAGATAGTGTAGTGGATGTCGGGTGTGTGGGTTGCTAATCAGAGTGCAAAGAGCCTAGACAAGTAGAGGCAACAAGGGATAGAGCCAAGGCAGAAAGGCAGAGAGGGAAAAGGCACAGTGAAGAGAACAAAGTAGAGAAGACAAAGAGAAGAAACAAAGTAGCAGAGATCAGAGATGGAGAGTAGTGATCAGAGTGCAGAAAGTGCAGCAGAATGAAAGCGGAACAAAACAAAGAGAAGAGAACAGGGTACAAGGCAGAGAACTAAGATATACAGAGAGCCGGTAGCTGAGATTGAAGCCTACAGATAGTGAGCATAAAAGAGATAAGTTAATCTCAAGAGTAGATCTGTAAGGTGTTACGAAATCTCATATGTAATAAGGTACTCAACTTGTATCTGTAATTCTTCATTATTGTAATCATCTGAGTGGGTGCTCAGATCAGGGGTTGGTGCTCCTTTGGGTTGGTGCCCATAATGCTAGGGGTTGGTGCTCCTTTGGGTTGTAGCCCGTAAACTATAGGGGTTGGTGCTCCTTGGGTTGGTGCCCTAAATGTTGTAACCTATTTTACCTGTGAAGTTGGGTTGGAGCAGTAGACTCCATCAACATTTCTCACCGAGGTTTTTCCCCATCGTGGGTTTTCCTCATATACACTTGTGTTACGTGATGTGCTCTTATGTGTGTGTGTGCTCATGTGTTAGTGTCTCTACTCATGGTTTATGAATAAAGTTATTTCTACTTAGATCTTTAGGGAGAAAAAGGTTTTATTGATTACCACTGATTCACCCCCCTCTCAATGGTCCATTGTGTTCTAACAATTGAGTCCAAAACATCTAATACAAATGAACAAATTTTGGTCGAGGATTGCCACAACTAGCAAGAGAGGTAGAAATCATTGAAAAAGTTAGAATCTATTATTGCCATCACTATTCCTATTTTTTCTTTTATTACTATTAGTAGTGCAACTCAATTGATTTCTTTATGGTTTGTTTATGAGAATTTTTTATGACTAATTTTAAGAATAATTTGCCATAGAAACTAAAATATATTGGAAGCTTAGTGGAAGATATTTGAGATGTAATCTACAGTGGCATTGCTGGGAATTTGAGAAAGTGTTCCTCTAGAAAGATTTTGAATTTGAGTGATTCTAAGGTTAGCAATAGTCAGAGTGTAGTTTCTGGATTCGATTGTGTTTAAGATTTTTGCATCAAAATTAGTATTTTAGAAATAGTCGTGAAAATTACTAATTAGTATCTCATAATATGGGTGAAACTTTCTTAACATCATAGCAAATGCTCAAAAAGATTTTCATTTATGCCACCATTGTGTTGGATAGGCAAAGTCCTCTGAGTTGGAGCAAGATTTTTCTCGTTCATCTTTTTTTGCCTCATTATGAATGGATTTTTTGGAATTCATAGTGGCATGTTAAGCTCTGTTATGTTGTACTCTTGCTCTCACTCTCTAATTGTATTTTCAAGGTCAAATTTGTATGATATTTTTTTGAAGTTTTGTTTGGGGTTATCAATTGAGGAGCACATGTCCCCAAGCCCTTCCTATTGTTTAAGGACGTCATGGAACATGTCATGTGACTGACCCACATTCCTAAAATTTGAGGCAAGTCACTTGGGAACCTTCAATTGGAAATTAATTTCTCTAAGTCATTTTCCACCTTTGAAGAATGTTATGGGACATGTTATGTAATCCCACACTATTGCCGAGGCAACATGCATCTTAGGATTACAAGACAAAATATTTTTTTGATCAAATGATATGTCTTTAGTATTGTTCATCGACATAAGAATTGTTTTTAAATTGACACTCATAGAAATGTAATTCAACATACAACATTTGATATTTGATGCAATACAAACAAGAATTTTTTTTTTGGGGGGGCGGGGGGGGGGGGGGGGGGGGGGAAATCTTAAAATTGAAGAATTATTTACTACAAGTCATCTATCAAACTATGATGCTTTATTATCTCATTGTTTATTATTTCATAGTGTCTTTATTCACACATACATGTTCCTTATTGTATATCTTTGTTTTTTTAGCTTATGTGTCTAAATATGTTTTCCAATTCAAACTAATATTGCTCTAATGTTGGTGTTGAAATTCATGTATTACAAATAATCTTTATATTTACATGTTATTATTTATTTAAAGTTGTAGCATCATAAATTATCATCGAGCCAATGTTCACCTCATGTTTGTACCCCTAGTTCAGCACATCTCCCCCTCACCTTCTATTTGGGTTCATTCAGTGCCTTAACTCCAACTTTCATGCCTCAAACACCTACTAAATGACCCCCTAGGACTATGTCTCCTCCTTGGGCCTTGATATTGGTCCTTGATTTAGGAGGACCAGGGTGACCAATGCCTTGGTCCTGGACCAGAGCCCCCAACACCCTGGTCCCCCTCTTTGGGGCCCAATTTTCAAGGAGAGGGTGAGACCCATCTCTCTAGGGGGAAGTGAAGTCAGTGGCTGTATATGGCCATTGGAGGTTGGCCTAATTGTTAAATTAACCTAGATTCTCGTATATAAATGCATTTGATCAATACGTTTCAATCTTATGCATTCTAAGTCTTCACATTTATGCATTCAAGCATTGAAGTGAACATTTATCAAGCATTTTCAGAGGTCTTCAAGGCTACATTTTCTTCATTCAATTATTGTGGAGCAAATTACAACATTCATATGCAAGTTGTGTGTGTGTGTGTGTGTGTGTGTGTGTGTGTGTGTGTGTGTGTGTGTGTGTGTGTGTGTGTGCGTGCGTGCGTGCGTGTGTGCGTGTGTGAGTGATTAGGGTTTTGTCATGTTCATGCCATTTCATGCAACATATGTAATCACATTCAAGAAGCAAAGCATCATTATCAATTATTGCAAATCTGAGGTACATCTTTCCATTATTTATTTCAGTATTTGCAATATTCCATTCGATTTTAATTCCTAAATCAGGATTTGACTTAGGAAACTCTTATTCCCAACCTATTTCCCCTTCTTTCTGTGTATAGGAAGCAAGTACGAAGCTGTGATCTTCTAGATAAGATTTATTTACATAGATGAATCATTCCCCCATTGGAGTGTGAAAATTTTGGAGGACCAAAGTGAACGCCACACCGGTCTCGACAAATCAAGAGCTCTTTCTGGGAACAGGTCTGAATCCTCTTAGAATACTCAGATCCAAGTTCATGGCTTGATCTGACGACTATAGCTCATTGTTCACGCATTTTTAAATCAATTTTAGTATATTTGTCCTAGTTTCGACATCTTCAACAAATTAATTCAACTCAAGGGAAAGAAGAGGGCACATTCAACACCCCTGGAATTAGATCAGAATCTAGATCTATTATATTTAGATCTATCTAATTCTTATATTTTCGTAATGTAATGGTCCCTAAGAAAAATTAGTGGTTTTACTACATTCAATGGTCGAAACCCTAATTTTCACCATTACACAAGCATGGTTAGTGCTAATATTTCATTGTGTATGGTAGCAGGGCAAGTAGGATTTTGTTCTAGAATTTTCAACATGATATTTAAGGCAATATCATTCAATGTATAGATTTGATATATTTAGCCAACTTCTCACTGATGCAAATTTCTTGGACTTATTTAATTAAAAAAATCAATTCTCTAAGTTGTTAAAGTCACCCATCTCATGATTCTTTGGCTATTATGGACCTTGTGTTGTTGCTTCTAGTTAGACGACTTTGGATGTGGAAGTCTCTTCAATATTTCCGCTTTTACTTTTACCTTCAAGATGGTTAAATTCACATCCAAAGTTCAAAGTACTTGAGAAAACTGTGTTAGTATCTTTAATGCAATTTGGGTCTATTCTATAAACATGGGATGACACTTACTATTGCACCAGTGTGCACATTAGCCCTGTCTTCTAGAATGGTTGAATATGGATCATTTCACTTAGCTTGTCTATTTAGTAATTTTAATTTTTTTTTAGTAAGCTTTATCTAATGGGGGAAATCTAAGATGCTAACTTAAGATAGAAAAATATTAAGTTATTAGTATCTTTGATGCAATTCAAGTATATTCTATGAACATGGGATGCCACTTATTGTTGCACTAGTGACTTGCCTTGTCTTCCAAAATGGTTGAATCTAAATCATTTCACTTAGCTCCTCTATTTAGTAAATTTTAATAATCTTTACCTGATGGGGGGAATCTGAGAAGTTAACTTAAGATAGAAAATATTAATTTGAAAATTGTAGATCACATTAATAGCTTTGATTTAGATCAATGATGTTTTTGGATTAAATTGTGTAAGAGTTTCTCTAATTAAAAAACAACATTGATTAATATTATCAAACTGTGAGATCTCTTTAAATTCTAATTTATTGTAGCATCTAGTTTTACAATAAAGTTGGATAATGCTACAAGGAACCTTGTGAAGATATCAATAATTTAAGCAAATATCATTATAACCATGACATACTTATTCTTCTTGACATGTATTTGAGAAAAGTATCACTTCGAGTGGCTAAAGTTGTTGGAAATTCTACAATAGAACCAAATCTCTTTAAATTATAATTTATCGTAGCATCTAGTTTTACAGTAACGTTGGATAATGCTACAATGAATCCTGTGAAGATATCAATAATTTAAGCAAATATCATTATAACCATGACATACTTATTCTTCTTGACATATATTTGAGAAAAGTATCACTTCAAGTGGCTAAAGTTGTTGGAAATTATACAATAGAACCAAATAAGTAGACCTTGTCAAAGTAACCCTAACAAATATCAATATCAATATTATTACTATGAATTTTCAAGCATTGTAACTTAAACTTGAGAATCAATGAAAAGTGATCTAAAGTCGCTTCCGAAAATTGGAACCACTGAAGATGATACAATTAAATCCAAATATATTGTGCATATTATAACCTAGGTCGTATAGTATTATAATAAAATACAAACATATTAAAGATCACGAGATTGCACAATCATGAAATATATGTACACACATCATTGGAATAAAACATGACAAAATATATTTCATCAATATTTTGGATTAAATTATATGATTCACCATTATCCAAAAAATAGAAACTTTTGACTTTTAATATATTAATGTATTATTTTTTCTTTTACTTTTTTTATAGGTAATATTTTATATATGTATATTAATAGTAAATTAAAAAGTATGCATTGCTATTTTGGAGGTATCAAAAAACCGGTATTAACCCTAAGAAGTAGTTTGAGAACTTTTAGAAAAAATATATACTACTCTTTCCTCCTAAAATACCTATGGATAGGATCAAGCCTATGTATCAATCACTATCCCAACACCCAAAACCACAACATATCGCCATGGCTACAAACTTACATTTGAAAATTTCATAAACAACTACATTTTTTAACCAAAAAACATAAAGCAAAAAACAATTATACTTTCATTTTCTTTTTACCAGGTCCATTAATCCACTAATTTTCTCGTGCAAAATTGGTCTTCTTGGCCACATCCTTTTTCTTTGTCTCCCACGCCTTTCTCATCTCAATCTCCTTCTCTCGAAGGTAATCTTTTAGGTTTTCCCATCCCAAGCACACCTCCTCATTCATAGCCTTGCTGTCTGGACCATCTTTCCAAAGCTCAAACGGTCTAAATTCCACCTTGCTTCCTTTTGGAATCAAACCTTCACCAAACGAACGTCACAACTCATATCCTGCTACCACCCACACCAATAAAGAGGTTAAACCACACAACAAGTGGTATAGTACACATGCTTTTTCCACCCAGACCACTTCTTCCTTCGTCCCAAATGTCAAACCCCACACCACCAAAAATGATGTCTGCATTAGTTCGATATCAAAATTTCAACATCAAGTATTCCTCCCCCAACAACGTTTCCATGATCTGTAAAAAAAAGGGATTGTCAAATTTAAAAATGCCCCCAAATATTTTTTTTGATGTCTTTCCAAAGAATGCCAATTGCTGCTTTATAGAATGGAGAAAAAAATTTGCTTTCATGGATGCAAACTGTGCTTTTATCCCACTGCCTTATGTCACTATCTAGAAATTTCCACACCCACCTCACCTTGTGAATGCCATCTCGTCACTCACATCTACTTTTAAATAGAAACACCTTGCCCTTGTCCCATCACCAAATTACTAATAAATACATTCTAATTCCAAGGATGTACTCAACGGCAAACTCATTCTCATGAGTTAAACTCTTACGTGCCACCTCCAATTCTCACGTGAAAAATTTGCCACGTAGTTGAGTATAATGAGAAGCGACCTGACGTACTAAGTTTAGGCGCATTTATCATGTGGCTTTATCCAAGCAATTTTCTTCCCAATACAATTTTGAATTCATGCACGCTGCCACATGTCACTCCCTCATTTTGGCCTAAATTCTTCAATCGATTGCTAACATGTGTTCCCCAACTCCATTGCACCACCTTGCGACATGATCATATTGTTCACACCTTAAATTTGAAAGTATGTCTGCTTCAATATTACCCTCTCTACAAACATGCAAAATTTGTAAATTTTAATTTTTTTTAAAAAAATTACCAATAAAAGTAATTTTGTTTATTTTCTAGCATTGTGAGGCCCCTTTGGCAATTACCTTAGTGAAAAAATTTGAATCCCCTTCTAGGTGTAGTTTCATGACTGATAGTTTGTCTACAAGAAGGAATGCCAATAATGCAACCCTTGCCTCAGTCTCATTGTTGGTTCCATTTACAAGTCGTTGTGCTCCTCTTTCCAAGATAATCCCTTCATCATTCCTCGCAATGCATCCCACACTCGAGACTCCTGGATTCCCTCTTGAGGCCCCATCAAAATTTATCTTTATCCACCACTTCTTTAATTTTTTCTAGGCTACCCTTTCCTTTGGGTCCACTATAGGATTTATCCTACCAAGTCCATTAACGAGCCAAAATTTTAATAGAGGCCATCTTGACTGTAGTAATTTATCTACCATATTGAATGAATATTTCTAGTAATTATGGCTTGTTGTGGCCACATTAATTGTCTCTGATATTGCATGTTCGATCCTTGTCCAAATTCACTCCCATGATTCCTCTTTCTCTTGAAAGATACACCTAATATTGCATGTTCGATCCTTGTCCAAACTTGCTCTCATGATTCCTCTTTCTCTTGAAAGATACACCTATTCCTCTCCTTCCATAACTCCCATATCACAATTGATGGTGCAATTATCCATATATTGATTTCTTCTTTTCCACATAGCAACTCTAAAAAAAATCAATTAAATTTGCCAGAAATGGAAGAGCCCAATATAGTTTTTGCATAACAACTTTCTAACATTGATGTGAAAAACTACAATTAAGCAGTAGATGGTTCAAACTTTCATCTTCCATTTTACAGAGACTACACCTAAAAGGACCATGAAACCCCTACCTAATAAGTCCATCCCTAGTTAAGATTCATCCCTTCAAGACAAGTCATGCAAAATTTCTTGCCTTAAGCAAGCAACAATTGTTCCAACAAAGTCTATGTGGCCATGAAAAATCCTCAAACTCTCTTTCTAGTAATTTATAACCCACTTTAATTGAATACTTCTCTAATTTCGCACCACACTATTTGATTTCATCTAATGCACCTAACATTAAAGGTACCCTAGATGGAAGAATCTTTTTGAGGAGCTCTTCCTATTGTTGGTTTAAAAGAAGCTCCTAAGTGTCTTTCCATTTTTGAATTTCAATCTCATTCTCTCTCATTTTTTTTAATGTATTTATATACTCACTTTACTACACCACCTCTCTTCTGCAATGTGTTTGATTCCATCAATACTAACTTCATCTCCTAAAATATAATGCCCTTCCCAAGAATCTCCCAAAAAATCTGATTTTTCTCATCTCACAGTTGCCAAGTAATATGGTTTGTGATTAGACTTCTATGCGACACCAAAAAATTCTAGATTGTAGAGCCTTTTGGTGGATTTTGAATAGTAAAAATTTATTCTCTCTCATGGGTATCTAGACATTTATAATTCAAAATCTTGACCCATTTTTGCTTTAGATTGGCATACATATTTCAATTCAACTTGGTGCCCATTGCCTCATTTAAAATGCTCCAATTTCTAAGCCCAGCCCCTTGCAGCTTTTGGTTCGCAAACTTTGTCCTATGCAAAAGAGGGAATCTTATCCTGCTTATTTTTACCGTTCCAAAAAATCTTTCTCATGTGTTGGTTTATAATGTGAATAATCTTTTCAGGAATCTTCAAATACATCATTGAAAAAATTGGGATAGTCAAAATCACTGTTTTGAGCATAAGGAGTCTTCCCACCAAAGTAATCCACCTACTTTTCCATCCCTCAAGTTTTCCCACATAATTGTCGACCGTTTTTTTCCATACATTTTCTCAACAAGCCCTTGGAAAGAGAGGGGTACCAAGGAATCTACCTGACATATTTCCAACTTTTATATCTAGAATTATCACAATCTCTCTTTGCTTATCCAAGGATGTATTGAAAAAGAAAAATTATAATTTCAACCAATTTATATGTTGACCCAAAGCTTCACAATAGTTGTTTAGTGCCCTTTTGATACATCTCTCTTCCCTTAAGGAAGATTCACCAAATACGATGGTGTTGTCTACAAATTATTGGTGTGTGGTGGCATTCAAACTAGCAACAATTTTCACCCCTTTTCATTTGCCTTCACTTCTCAAATTTAGAATAAGTCTACCCAAAGGTTTAACAAGAATAATGAAAAGGAAAGGAGATAAGGGGTCCCCTTGCCTTAACCCACATGAAGTTTTAAATAAGCCTTGTGAATTGCCATTCACTAGGATTGAAAACCACTGGGAGTTTACACAACTTTTCACCTAGTCAACCCATTTGGAACAAAATCCAAATTTATCCATGTTTTAAAATAAGAAATGTTTATCTACTATATCATACACCTTGAAAATATCCAATTTAATAAGCATTTGATCCACTTTTGATTTTCTGATGGTTTGAATAGCCTCATGTGCTATGATTATTCCTTCTATGATTGACCTATTGGGTACAAAGCCACTCTATTCTTCAGAGATTAGACTGCTAAGTATCAATTTCATTCTTTTAACCATTACTTTTGCAATGACTTTGTAAATTTAATTAAAAAGAAAGATTAAACGAAAGTCTCCAAATGTTTTAACATCCTCCACTTTAGAGATCAAAGCAACCAATGCATAGTTTAATTCTTTGGCCATAATGCTTTGCTCTCTAGCTTCTTCCACTACCTACCACAAGTCATGACTGGCCAACTCCCAAAATATTTGGAAGAAAAAGGTTGGGAATCCATCTAGTCTCGGTGTCTTGTCTCCCTCCATCGAAAAGACTGCCTTTTTCACTACTAAAAGAACCGGTTTGCATAAATGCTTATTCTACTGATCTGTAACTATTTTTGGAATGTTCTAAAGCAAAACATTTTGTTGAGGCCCATTGTCTACATTGGGATTCGATAATAGCCTCTTAAAATATTCTATTGCTTCCTTGTTTATCTCTACAATGGATGTGAGCCTGTTATTTATGAACTTATAAGGCACTGAGAGGGGGGGGAGGGGGGGTGAATTAGTGCAAGTAAAAACAATACAAATTTGATTATCAATTTTACCAACTTAAAACTTAATAGGCATATAAGAAATAACACCAAGTATACAATCAACACATAAATAATAAACCACATGACACAAGAGTTTATACGTGGAAAACCCAAATGGGAAAAACCACGGTGGGAGTAGGTACCCACAAAGATCCACTATCTGCAATATAGAGATCTGACTGGTTAAGGTCTACAACACCCGGTTAGGGGCACACCTTGTTAGAAGTGTCTAAGCTCGGTTAAGAGCTTTACAAAAAGTCATGTGAGGACCAACCCTGTTAAGAGCTACCCAAGTTACTGGGTTTTGCAAACACAAGTTAATGTGTCACTTGGTTAGAGGATTTAATGATCAAACCTGTTAGGATCCGACTGCACCCTATTAGGAGTGACCTTGTAAGAGGATTTTCTTGCTGCAACTGTTAGGGAGACAACAAGACCAAATTATCCCAGTATAACGCCTTCATTGTTTGATAAGATCCGCTTTAGAACATTACAACATCACATATACTTCATCTCTCAACTCCTCTAATCACTGCACTATCAGAAATACAAAATTCGCTAAATGATCTTTCACACTTTCAAGCTCATACACATATATACCTTCATACCTCATCACACATTTAAAATCATCATTAGGTCGGCTAGAACCTTGTTACAATTTCCTAGGTTCAATGCATCTAGATAATTTTGCATTATAAGCCTTAGTTATGTCGGCCACTGACGTAACAAATCCAATTATGTACCGTTTTATCTATCTGGGTGATTTTCATCACTACTGGTTAAGTCTCAGTCAGAAAACCTGCTCTCTCAATCAAATCATGTTCATTTGATTGAATCGACATGTGTGGTGATGAACATAACTAAATCTACCAACCATCATTGCTACTATAAAACCACATCATCTCATTCTACATAGATTTCCTGTACCGATTGTCGGAATATAATATTATCTGTCTTTTACCGGTTAAAGTCTTAAATACCGATTCTGATAAATTTGTCTTTGCTTATCGGTTAAGCCTTGTTGGTTGACCTATAGGACCTAGATGTCTATAAAAACATAGTTTCCATCAATGAAAACATACAAAGTCATCATACAACAATCTAATCAAACGTGTACCAGTTACATCAAGCAAATAAACAATTACCAGTTTAGATCAAATGATCAAATGCCAACAATCTCCCCGTTTGGCATTGATGGCAACACTTAGAAAAAAAATTTGTCAACTAAGTGTGCAATACAAAAATTGACTATATGACATGTACTCCCCCTTAGCAATTACTCCTATTACTCATACTTTACATTACATACAAAATTTTGACTGACTCTTAACTATTACTCCCCCTTTGACAACAATGCCAAAGTAAAATACATGAAAGATATATACATTTTACATCAAAATTTGAATCAGAGCATATATAAATATAAGAGTCATAAAGTTTTTACAAAGCAATTTTAGAAGAAGTGTCACTCGAATGAAACTTCAACTATTTGAGATCATTATCCCATGTCTCTAACAGCTCGTCGGTAATCTCAACATTTGTCTTTATCTACCCAGATAATTCCTCCATTGCATCAACTATGCTCATCTCAGGTGTAGCCAAAATATCCTCCGACTCGTTGTATATTCGCTATAAAATTTTAACTTTAGGAATGAGTTGATTCTGGAACTCCTTCAATGATCTAACCCGTTTAACTTGCTCATGTTCATACATCTCCAGTTTGTGATGTAAGTCTACAACTGATCTACCAAAAAGAATAATTGAGTCATTTAGTGGCCTAAATATCTCACTCAAGATTTCAAGTTCTTTCTCAACATCTTCTCTTTTCTCCTTCATGTCAACACAAAATAGTGAAAACTTAGAAATAGTAGCCAAAATCTTTCCTCTAGTTTCTAGTGCATTCTTCAACAACTCTTCATTAACCGTGAGTGCTACCTTACCTTTATCTATCTCAGACGTCAGGATTTATGTCCTTTTCTTATTGTAATCATTTTCAACTGATATATATGTTGCATCTTCAAAAGTATTGAGTTGATCTCCGACATCAATAACCAATTGTCCAAGTTTGTCAATGGGAGTGACAAAACTTTCAGTATTAGTCTCCGATAGGAGACTAGATAAAATATCAACTACTATCTTGATTGTCTGTGGCTCTCTCGGTTGTTCCTTCATTCTCTTATTTTGAGCTCTAGATTGCATTATTGTTGTAATCTGCATCAATTGAGAAGAACTCATATTTCTCACCGAGTTGTCATCATCATCATCAATTATTTTCTTCTCCTTTGACTCCTTTTTCTTTGCCTTTTCTTTCTCTATTTTCTCCTTCTCGGTCTTATATTCTTTTGTCTTCTCTTCCTCAGTGGTGTCCTTGACCGCTGGTGGTTGTGTCTACACATTTTGTGCATTCACCGATACTTCCTCGTCAGTCTTTTCCTGTTGTCTATCATCAACATTTACAATTACCGATGGAATTTGACTTTCAGTAGGTTGTGTTCACCGGTGGCTCATCAGAGTTCTTTTCTTCAGTTTGCTTCTCCACTTGTTCCTCTTGTTGCTCATGTTGTTCAAACATTTGAACATCAACATCAATTACATCTATATTATCAACAATATTATCAACATTATCTCCAGTGTTATCATCAGGAATGAACATCAGTTCAATATCAATCAGAATCATCATACATATACTTGTTAACCGGTTCAAAATCTGTAATCTTAACACCTTTAGGAATTTCTTCTATCTTTAGCTTTCTAGAACTATCTTCCTCAACTTGTTCATCTTTTTCTTCATCTTCATCCAGAATGAGACCTAAAGCCTTCTGGATTAAAATCTCAGTCTCCTTCTGGACAGGTTCGGTCTCTCCTATTAACATTCTTGTTAATCTCTTCTTCGATCTGAAAGATGCCTTTGCATTAACCTTTATTTGTTCAATTTATTCTTCACTTGCTTCCGGTTGTAGGTGCTTAAAGGTATAATCAACAAATTCTTTGTCTTGGCTAATGGCTGCCTGCCACCTTGCATCAATAAGATTATACAAAGAATTGGAATATGCCCTTGTAACTCAATAAGGGTTTTGCTAAATTAATTCATACTGAAGATGAATTCATCTTCAATCTCCCTTTATTGACTTTCAGATAAATGAACAAACAATATATTCAAACCTTTATATATCCCATACTCCTTAATTATTCGAACCATTCTATTGAAAGAATCTTCTAATGTAAATGGTTTCTTAGGTGACTTGCCCTTACCATTTGCCTTAGGCTTCTTAACACTTGCTCTAAGTGCTCTTTTATCCTCCTCTGATTCAGTAGCCTCTTCATCATTTGCCAGTTTGTGCTCTTGTTGCTTCTTCCTCTTTTTGGTTTGAACTGGTTCAGTAGGTGGATCAAGAATTTTATGTTTTCTCCATAACTGATTTTTTTATGGTTTCCCTCTTTGTGATTCAGCCGATTTGTCTTCTTTCATCTTCTTCTCTGTTGCTTTGGCTTTTGCAACTCTAGTCTTACGGGTAGTGGAACTAGTAGGGGTACTGGTAGGTGCACTTGATGCTTCACCTTGCTCTGTTGCGTACATATCCCTTGCTGCTACTATATGCTCTTTTGTGAAACCTTCCTGCTCAACAAATGTATCTTTTACCGGTTAAAGTCCTAAATATCGGTGAAGAAGGTAAAATGCAGCAAGGTGAATCCAGATGGTTAGGATAAAAACAAAACACTAAAACGTAGTAAAACATGAAACATGAATCAAACCACATGAAAGCATGAAGACAATGCTTATACCTTGACAACCTTTACCTTCTCCCTTAGATAGAGATTGGATGAAGTCAAAGTGCGCCCAAATGCCTCCAACGTGATGTTGATTTGCTCCTAGATTGCTTGATGTGGTTGGCTCTCCAACATTGTGCACAAAGGGATGTGATGGATTAAGGATTGGAGGATGATATGGCTGAGTATGGATGAGAAGTAATTTTGGCATGGTAAGGATGCAAAGATGGTTTCCTAGGCACAAACTAGCAGCATGAATTTGCTAACATTGGAGATGGGATATGAGGGGATGGACTCCTCAATTTATAGGGAGAGAGGAGGAGGAATGGAGGGCTAGGATTGACCCAAGATGGAGGGTCAGGATTCCTTGTGAGCCCACACAAGGCCCAAGAGGAGGTGTGGAGACCAAGAGATATGCCTTAAAGGCATTTCTTGTCTCCACACTCCTCAAGGTTCATTGAGAAGAATTCTCAATGTGCCTTGAAAAGAACAAGGGATAAGATATTCCTTGAAGAATGGAAAATAAAGAATTAACAATTCTTCTTAAGGGGTGCTCATGGGGATTGGAGGAATAAGGAGGAATTAAAAATTCTTTGGGAGATGAGATGCTTAGAGAAAATCTCACATTCACCTAGGAAAAGAGCATTAAAGGGGAGTGGTTGGATAGAAGGGACAAGGAGTTGACTTTGTGGCTAATCATAATGATTAACCTCTAGTAAATCATTAGGAGAGGGATTAGAGGAAAGATTAGGTGGGATTAAGGTAGATGAGATTTGTAGGAGGATTTCACTAGGAATTAGTGGAGGGAATTAAAAATTAGAAAAATAATGCTAAGTGAGTTTAGGGAATTTCTAGAAGAACTGATTAAGTTAATGATGGATTAGCAAAAAAGGTGATTTGTAGGAATCACGTAGGAAATTAATTAGTTAAGAGGAGGAAATTGAGGAGATATAATATTGAGGATTTTTAGAAGAATAAAAGGGGGTTGATTTATTAAATAAATCAATCAACAGACCATAGTGACAATATTAATTATAATTAATTAATATTGAGGAGAATTAAAAATTGGCATAATTAATAAATTAATTATGTCAGGAACTTTAAAACAATTAAAATAATTATTTTTAAGTGTCTACATTGTGCCCCTCTTTTACGCAGCGACAAATTTGGCAGCGGGTAAAAGATAGAAGAAAAAGAAATAGATGCCCCAACGTAAAGCGTGGGAGGTGTATGCCCCCTCGAGAATTTTATCAAAAGAAAAACTGACGAAAATTTCTCAAAATAAAGAAGAAAGAATTTGAGTGGAGGAGATAAGTGAAAGAGAAAGAGGAAGTAGATGTAGAAAAACTAGAAGAGAAAGTAGAAGAAGCGAGACCATGGAGGGAATGGGCCCTCGAGGGGGCCCATATAAGCCATAAAGGGCCCAATGAGGAGTCATTATTACACACAAGCCTTGGAGCCAATCAAAGCCTAGAAGGAGAGAAGGAGAGATGGATCGCATTCCTACATGTGATCATCACACCGAGAGGATCCAACGGTACGATAGACCCACCAGCTATGGACCATCGGTATGTAGGACTATCTCCCCTTTTGATTTTTTAAGGGTAGGGGTAGAATTAGGGCTTAGAATAGGGCCTAGAATTGGCGTGGCGCACAGGTTGATCGCCATTTCAGCACGTGTCAATGGGTTAGCATGAGCACTAGCGAACAACGTGGGCGCTCACTAGGAGAAGGTGGTGAGAACAGGTTTTTGGGGGAGGGGAAATGTTTAGTGCGGGTGGTCGTGCATCGACGCAGGCGCTCAAGGTCCTACGCGGGCACTCGCATTGACGGAGGTTGTAGGCAGGGTTGGGGGGTTAAGTTTCTTTGTTAGCGTGTGCGCCATGGTTTTGGCACGAGCGCTAGGTAAATCAGCGCATGCACTGGGGGGAGAGGAGGTTAGGCGTCAGTTTAGAAATTTTGGGATGGGTTAAGGGTATGGCTGGTCCCGAAGGTTAGAGTGAGACTTGAGGACACGAAAAATAATGAATTGGTTTGTTGGATGCAGGTGGAGTTGGGGTCATTGGCTTCGAGGGAGCACTGGCCTGCTACTATGAGTTTATATCGAGAGTTGGGGCGTGATGAGTTGGAGGTTTTAGGTGCTCTAGGGTTGCATTATGTGGGCAGGTGGTCGAGGATACGAGCGCATATTGCGATGATGATGACATTAGTTGAGAGGTGGGACAACAGGTATAATACCTTCTGTCTTCCTACTAGCGAGGCGACAGTGACCCTTCTGGATGTATGGAGGATCTTGAAGATCCTCATTCGTGGTGTCATCCCAGAGTATCATTTAGATGCAGTGGATTTTAATCTTTAGGAGGTTTGCGAGTATGAGACCCCACCAATGCTGGATAGGAGTAGGATGCACTTGGGTAGGGCGATGGGTATTCGGCATATTCCTCACGTGGTATTGGTGATTTGTGGGTTCTTGAGTGGACAGATTATACCTGATCTAGGCGGCCATGGATTTCCTATTGGATGGAGCAGGTGCCTTTATTTCATGGTTCATGATGGCTTGCACTATGCATGGGGAGCCACGATGTTGGCTTAATTATATTATGATATGCATTTGGTGGTGTATAAGGAGTATGCTAGTTTGTCCGCAGGAGTGATACTTCTCCACATCTGGGCTTGGGAGCACATTGTGATTACTCGACCACTAGGTGTACAGGACAGGCGGGACCGTCAGCCATATGTGGATAGGTACAGGGGGCTGCTGCACTATACTCAGATAGGGTCTGTATGGTTTTGGCACCAGATCCTTGATGAGCTTATGCAGTTTACATGACGATCATTTTTGGGGTGTGAGAGATGGCGGGGTGACTGGCAGCTACACAGGGCTGGGGTGGAGATGTGGATGTTTGGCAGATCAACGTATATTATGGAGTATTATGCACCATACAGGGTGGCGAGACAACTTGGAAAAGTTCAAGATATAGTGGGGGACATCCTAGTATATCCTCGGATTACATGGGAGGTGAGATTTTGGGGCCCAACAACGAGTCCATTGGAGGACATGACCATTTTGCAGACAACGTCTCATTTGGTCTGGGATGAGCGAATGGGGTAGGTGAGGATCCAAGGACGATAGAGGGATACAGGAGCTCGTGGGAGGGGTACTTGCCAGTACGTCTTACCATTCCTAGGGTTTTGGAGGATGATGAGCTACAACCGACCGTAGACCAGGTAGTTGGTGGGGAGGATGATGGCCCAGGGGAGAGAGTTGTGGTTGGTGCAAGGAGTGGTGCTGGTGGACAACAGAGGAGGGTCAGGTTTGTATGGAGGAGGGATCCAGAGGAGGGAAAGGGAGAGGGAGAGGGAGAGGGAGAGGGAGCACCAGCAAGAGAGGCCACAGAGGCCGTGAGTGGTGGGGGAGAGGATGTTGTACCTATGGACATACTCGAGACACAGGTGGAGGAGAGGGGAGGAGTATCATAGGCTGACCTTGATAGAGTGCAGCAAGAGAGGGATACTACCCGAGTGAGGCTCCATTCTCTTGAGGATGAGCTATAGATAGAGAGAGCTAGGAGGGAGAGTCTGGAGGCAGAGGTGGCGCGACTGCAGCGGGAGATAGTGGACTTGACGGAGAGCCTCCATATAGCGAGGACAGAGGTGGATGCCCTGATGCAAGAGAGGGAGGAGTCTGAGCGGATGCTAGAGGAGGCACATACAGTGACAACTATAGAGGCCCTTCAAGATGTTGTTTGTTAACAGGATGTTGAGCTAGAGGGGCTATAGGCCAAAGTGCAGAGGGCAGAGGCGGATGTGACACGAATGCGGGGGGAGAGGGATGCAGCCCATCAAATGTTAGTTCTTACAGGGCTTGGGAAGATGTACTCTGATATGATGCAGCAGTGGGATAGGGCGGAGAGGGCAGTTCGGGAGGCAAGGTACTACAGGGGTTTATATCACGGAGTAGTACCCATGGCACAACGATCAGCCTCGTACACTGAGAGTGTGCGATCTCACAAGACACAAAGTCAGCGACCCACATAGAGCCAACAGACAGGAGGATCGATGGGTTTTAGGCCACTGAGAGGAGAGGGAGTAGGAGGATTAGGTGGAGGTACAAAAGAGGGGGTGGAGAGATAGGAGGGGAGAGCTAGCTCCATTTTGGCTTGTGTATCATATTTTGACCCTTCGGGGTGATTATTGTATTATAACAGACATATTCATCTTTTTTGAGCCTATATGTATATATATGATTTGTGGTGATGGATAATGTGTGTACTTTATTATGATAGATTCTCTTTATTTTCTTGTGAGGCGATGTATGGATGTAATTATGGATATGTTGTGCTGACCTATTTGTGATGCAGTGTGGATGCTTATGTATGTATGCCTATGATATACTGTTGACATGTTTATGGATGCAGGATGAGTGATCATGCTTTTTGATGTGTATATGTGTTGCATATGCAAATGTATGATGGATATGTAGACGATTTATGATGAATGAATAATTAACGTAGGTGCAATCTATATGAGGGATGAATGTAATGTCATTTATACATATATTGCAATGTGAGTCGCCAATGATATGTAAATGATGTGATCTAAATGAGTAATGTAATGTACTCTACGTGGATGAATTGATGTCGTTTATTATAAATGATGTATGCGATGAAATCTAAGTGCAACCTATGAGGTAAATGTTTGTGAAAAATGACAATCTAAATGAGTAGTGTAATGAAATGAATAAGTAATGCAATCTATATGAATAATGCCACCTACATGGATAAAGTGAAAGAATAATGCAAAGAGGGAATATGCCGATAATAATACAATGATCTTAGATAGGAAATCAAAGAAAATAGAATAGAAGGGGAATGGGGTAAATTGAGGACTCCATGGGATTATTAGATTTGGACTTTATGGAATTATGGTCAGAGTTGTGCACAAAAATGTGGAGAGCCAACCTAGTTTGATATTGTCCTGGGTGACTTGCACCACTGATTATAGGAATCGGGATGCCATGAGAAACCCAAGGTGTGGACTGACTCACAGTCAAATGGGAATTCCTTACACATAGCTATGTAAGTGTTGAGAAACACTAATACAAAGTTGTGGGTACATGCAAGGAAACCCTCAAACACATCGATACCTCTTGTACACGAGAGGGTAAGTGTTGATAAACACTAGTACCAGATCACCGGTTTATACAAGAGAGATCCAAAATATGCCCTAGTATGCACCTATTTTAAACATACTTGGATATGGAAAATATAGGCAGTCGTAGATAGATGCAATCGTAGGGCAAAAAGTGCAAGTCTACAATGAAAAATCCAAGAAATCAAACGAGTCTTTTACTCATGACCAACTGACACCTCTTGCCAAGAGTAGGATTAGGGTGGAGGATTAAGTTGCTAGGCGAAGGAAGGATTCATCCCTAGGGCAAAGGATAAAGCGGGTGAACTTTTTGGATTAGGCAAGTGATCATATGGCCTTGAAGATTAACTTGTGGACTTAGGACTATTCTGAAGACTTCATGAAGCTCACACAGAGGCACACAAGCTCAATTGATGGGACATTCCTCATTCATGATTTAGGCAAAGACTCATCATCATACGCATGATTTATTTAGAGGTGGAAGGGAAGGAAAGTTGCAATGGGCGGATTTGGATAGTGAGGGCGATGGAGCACCGTTCTGATAGATAACGGATCCAGTTTATTTACCTTGGCGCTTGCACGAATGTTTTCACCAAGGTACTTGTCCACAGTGCCACAAAGTGGTTTTCACTGATAGACGAATTGTTTTTTTTTTGTTTTTTTGGGTGTCACAGGGTGCCTGTTTGCCAAGTTTTCACCAGAGTGACGATTTTTTTAGGATCTTTTTCCTATTTTTATGAATTTTTCATGATTTTTTTTTATTTTTTGACAATTTAAGACTTTCTGTGGACTAGGCATATAATCTTTTGAGGTGCATGATATTTATTGGATCATCCAGAGGATCTCCTTCAGGAGTAGCCAACTGATAGGCCCTTGATCCATATTTTGTTGTGATTACATATGGTCCAAGCCAATTAGGCTCGAACTTGCCTTTCTTTTCTCTTTCTTGAAGGTTTTTCTGATTCTCCATGAGGACAATATCACCAATTTGAAATTCTCGAGTTCTAAGTTTCTTGTGGTAACTCATGCGTAGACGGTTTTGATATACCCAGAGATGGTTCAAGGCCTTGAGGCACCTTTCATCTAACAATTCTAGCTCTTGTAGGCAAACAATTCTGTATTCTTCATCTGGTTGGATATTTTGTAGCGATACCCTTAGAGAGGGGATCTCTATCTCAAGGGGGAGGACAACTTCAGAGCCAAAGAAAGGGAATAAGGGGTGGCGCCTGTGGGTGTGCGGATGGAAGTGCGGTAGGCCCACAAAGCAGGATGGAGTTGGAGGTGCCAATCAGCTTCATTGGCTGTCTTTTTGAGGATTTTGATTAGGGTTTTGTTAGAAGCCTCTGCTTGACCATTACCTTGGGGGTAATATGGGGTGGAAAAGTGATGTTGGATGTCGAATTTCTGGCAGAGTTCTTTGACATCCTCATTTTTAAATTATCTGCCATTATCTTCAATGATAACTTTTGGAATGCCATATCGATAGATCAAGTAGTTCAGGATGAATTTGGATATCTTCTTACCAGTGGTAAAAGTAAGAGGGATAGCTTCTACCCACTTGGTGAAATACTCGGTGGCAGTGATAATGAATTTATGCCCGTTGGAGGATGAAGGGTGGATTTTCCCAATGAGATCGAGCCCCCACTATGAGAAGGGCCAGGGTGTAATGAACGACTACAATTCTTGTGATGGCGCATGAATCTTGTCACCATGTTGCTGGAAAGGGATGTGTTTCTTCACATAGTTATATGCATCTACTTCCATTTTAGGCCAATAATATCTTGTTCTTAAAAGCTTTTTAGCCAAGGTGAGCTCACTCAAGTGTGCCCCACAGATGCCCTCATGTACTTCATGTAATGCCCATTCCACCTCTTGTTTATCTAAACACCTTAGGAGGGAACCATCAAAATGCCTTCTGAATAGGGTGTCTCCAAGGATGGTGTAATGATCACATCAATGAATTGTAAGGAAGTTAAGTAGCGGAAACAACTTCCTACGCTAACCTTGAGAGGAGGGTAATGCAAAACTTTTTCAGATCGTTACAATAGTTATAGAAAACAAAAATAGATATAATAACATTCATACCACAACACAGTGATTTACGTGGGGAAAATCCTTTCGGGAGAAAAACCCCACCCTCCAAAAGCAGCTCAATATTTTATTCAGCAATCAAAAACAGATTACGAAATACTTGCAGAGCAAGCTCTTCGCAGGAGTACCACTAATCAGAGATTCAGAGGCAACTCAATAGCCATAAGACTCTTACACACAACCTCTATCTCACACACCTCATAAATAGGAGATACAATACAAGAAACCGTCAAACGGTATTACAAAACCATGGGCTAAAACCACCCAATAAGGTGTAGCCGACCTTATCTCCCTTCTAGATGCCCTATGACATGTTAAAGCACACATCAACACGTGTCGCTCCCTTTTTACAGCTCATTTATGTATTCGATACAAATTATTTTTCCTATTTCAGGAGTACAAACTTCCAGAGGCCATAACTTGAGAACCGGGTGTCCGATTGACGAACCGTTTGAAGCGCCGGAAAGCTCGCGAAGTGCTCTATCACCTCGTAACCCGCTTCGCCGGTTACGACCACTTTTCAGGGCATTTCGGAGCCTCTAAAGTCCCCAAAATTAAGTTTAAACATTTTATTGCACCCCTCCAAGATGAAAACTTTAATATCTTCAAAACTAGCTGTGACCTTGCGACGCAACTTTACCGGAATGCTTATCTAGCCAACCAGAAGCTTCAGGGAGAGTTTCGCACCATTTCGTGCTCAAATGAAAACTTACTATAAATATTAACCTCACATAAATGCAAGGTTGAGACACCATTTTTCCCAACAAATCTCCCACTTGTCGAACACCTTGCATGAGCAGAAGGGAATGTCAACACAATGAATCAATTGCTAGGGGCCATAAGGCCCATAGACTCTGAACACCATCTGAACTTCTCTGTGCTCACAGCCTTAGTTAAAGCATCTGCAACATTCATCAAAGTGTCCACCTTAACCAGCTTCACCCTACCATCTTCGACCATATCTCTAACAAAATGATACTGAACATCAATATGTTTGGTCCGGGCATGAAATGTCGGGTTCTTAGCTAGGCTAATTGCACTCTGACTGTCACAGTAAATTGTCACTGTACCTTGTTTTATTCCAATATCTGAACACAGTCTCTTAAGCCAAATGGCCTCTTTACAAGCATGAGTAGCTGCCATATACTCTACTTCAGTAGTGGATAAAGCAACCACAGCCTGTCGCTTACTCATCCAACTAATTGCACCACCAAACAAAGTAAACACATAAGCACTGGTGGATCTTCTGCTATCAATATCACCTGCCCAATCTGAATCCACATAACCATGGATATCAAGGGAAGTCATGTCTCCAACTGAATTACCATGATAACACAAAGAATACTCTGAAGTACCCTTCAAATATCTG
This sequence comes from Cryptomeria japonica, assembly GCF_030272615.1. NCBI lineage: Eukaryota > Viridiplantae > Streptophyta > Pinopsida > Cupressales > Cupressaceae > Cryptomeria > Cryptomeria japonica. The sequence continues at coordinate 319,741,300 of NC_081414.1, read as the reverse complement.
AAGACTCTTTTGACTGCATCCCAATGAACTCTACCAGGATTAGACATATATCTAGAAAGTACTCCCATTGCTTGGGCAATATCTGGTCTAGTACAGACCATAGCATACATCAAGCTTCCAACTGCACTCTGGTAAGGCACTCTGCTCATGTCTTCCATCTCCAATGGGGATGTAGGACAATCTGAAACAGATAGTTTCGTTCCAACTGTAAAAGGAACACTCAATGGTCTACAATTCTGCATGTTGAACCTCTGTAACACTGAATTCACATACTTACTCTGGCCTAGCCATAGCTTTCTGTTCGCCCTATCTCTTCTAATTTCCATCCCAAGAATGTGCTTTGCTGCACCAAGATCTTTCATTTCAAATTTAGCAGCGAGGTGAGACTTCAGTTCTGAAATCATACCTTTCCCTTTACCAATGAATAACATATCATCAACATACAATGCAATGAATAAGAAATGATCACCATAAGATTTATAATAAACACAGTGATCTGATTTAGAACGTTCAAATCCCAAACTCAACACATATGTATCAAATTTCTGGTACCACATCCTAGGACTTTGTTTGAGGCCATACAAAGATTTCTTCAATTTACAGACCAAATTACTTTTGCCTTTCACCACATAGTGCTCTGGCTGTGTCATATAAATATCTTCCTCCAAATCACCATGAAGGAAAGCAGTTTTCACATCCATTTGTTCAACCTCTAAATCATAAGCAGTAGCAATAGAAAGCAAAAATCTAATAGACGTCATTTTTGCAACAGGAGAAAATATCTCACCGTAATCAACACCCTCAACCTGAGAGTAGCCTTTTGCAACTAACCTTGCTTTATACTTCTCAATGCTTCCATCTGAACCAATCTTTTTCTTGAACACCCATTTACAACCAACAGGTTTTCGTCCTTCAGGCAATGGTACAAGATCCCATGTATCATTCTTTTTCAAAGCTGCCATTTCTTCCTCCAAAGCAATCTTCCAGGATTCTGCATCATTCATACCTAATGCCTCTTCTACAGATTTTGGTTCATCCACACTAGTATTCAGAGCAAAAATACATCTCCAATCATCAGGTGAATACCTTTCAGGTGGTTGTCTATGTCTTGTAGACTTTCGAGCAAGCTGAGTTGGAGGTTGTTCCTCCTCTTCTGAAGATTCAGAGCTAGACGAGCTCTCCTCAAATTCTCGCCTATCTAGGGGTCTCGATTCAACTCTTTCAGGTGTAGAAGGAAGTTGAATCACATCTTCTTTTTTAGTCTGCTCTAGCTGCAATGTAACAGAAGGAGACTTAATTTCTCTAAAAATAACACTTCTACTGTGAATTACCTTTTGTGCAACAGGGTCCCAAAGCTTGTATCCTTTCACACCATAACTATACCCGATGAAGATACATTTCACAGCCTTGTTCTCCAACTTTGTTCGCTTCTCCTTTGGCACATGTGCATATGTCTCGCAACCAAAAACTCTAAGATGTCTCAATGAAGGCTTGTGACCTGACCATGCTTCCATAGGCGTTTTATCAACAAGAGCTGATGTAGGAGACCTGTTAATCAGGTAGCAAGCAGTGGCAACAGCTTCAGCCCAAAACTTTTGTTCGAGACCAGCACCACTCAACATACTCCTAGCCTTCTCCATCAGTGTCCTGTTCTATCTTTCTGCAACTCCATTCTGCTGTGGAGAATACGGAGTTGTCTTCTGCCTGTTAATTCCACAGTCTTTACAGAATCTATCAAAATCATTAGAGCAAAACTCACCGCCATTATCAGTTCTCAAACATTTTATTTTCTTTCCAGTCTGCAACTCAACCATTGCTTTAAATTCTTTAAAACGACTAAAAACTTCAGATTTACTCTTTAGAAAATAAACCCATGTCCTTCTACTAAAATCATCAATAAATGAAACATAATATGTGGATTTTCCAATCGAAGAGACATCTACTGGACCAAACACATCAGAATGGATAAGATCCAAAACACCACAAGTTTTATGAGAACTCGAGTAAAACTGAACGCGGTTTTGTTTTCCATAAATGCAATGCTCACAGAAATCAAAGTCAAGGTTACAGTCATTCAAACCTTCAACAAGGTTTTTATTTTTCAAGGTCCTTAGACCCTTTTCTCCAAATTGGCCAAGTCTCTGGTGCCATAACATAGTCTTCTCTGCAGATATCTTTGCTTCAGATGAAAGAGCACCTTTAGGTACCCAAAAACCATTTCCATCTGCTGAAGGTGAAACCTTCAAATCTTCCAGTGTAGTATCCGCAGATTTACTTTTTACAGAAGTGCTATTACACTCAACAGTGTATGCTTCAAGCTTATACAAAGTGCCAAACCTGACACCTCTAGCAACTACCATAGCACCCTTAATCATCTTACATCCTGCTTCAGAAAAGACTACCTGCACACCCGCATCTATCAGTTTGCTCACAAATAACAAGTTTCGTTTTAATCCAGGGATATGCAACACACCATTAATCCTTTTTATTCTACCATCAGAAAACCTGATTCTAACTTTACCTCGACCAACAATGTCTAGATGTGAATCATCACCCAAGTACACCTTACCTCCATTAAATCCTTCATATTCAGAAAACCAATCTCTATTGGAAGTCATATGAAAAGATGCACCTGAGTCAATTAGCCAGGCATCATTACCTGCATGAGTCGCCAAAGCCGCAATAAAGGCATCGCCATCTTCCTTGTCGGACTCAGAATCAAAATCGAACTTTTTCTTTTTCTTCTTCTTTTCTTCTTTGCAGTCCTTACGGATGTGACCCGGTTTACCGCAATTCCAGCAAATGACTTTGGACTTTCCAGGAGATTTCGATCTCCCTTTGGATTTGGACTTGCCACGCTTCTCATTATTTTTGCCTTTCTCCTTAGGTCTTCCACGAACAGTTAGGGCTTCCTTTGAACTGATGGATACCTTCCTTCGCATCTCTTCACCGAGTAGGGCACCCACCACATCTTCAGATTTCAAAACAACAGAAGTACTACCGATAGCCATAACAAGAGAATTCCTCGAATCAGGCAAAGAGCAAAGCAAGATCTGACATTTTTCCTCCTCGTCCATCTTAACACCGACGGATACTAATTGAGCCACAATCATATTGAATGCTTCCAGGTGGTCTGCAATTCATCCACCCTCTTCCATCTTCAAGGAATACAATTTCTTTCTTAAGAAAATTTTATTTAATAAAGATTTCACTTGATACATCTCACCAAGCTTAGTCCATAGCTTCTTTGCAGAGTTTTCTTCATGGACATTGATTAGAACAGAGTCTGCCAGGCACAGTCTGATTAGACCCTTGGCTTTCCAGTCCATAACATCATACTGAGCTGCCGCAGTAGGATCTGAGGGCCTTTGGACATTCGCATCAACAGCATCCCAAAGATCTCGATCTATTAGCAGATCTTCCATCTTCAGCTTCCACATCTCAAAATTACTTCCATTAAATTTCTCCACCTCTATTCTCCCTGACGAACTCGCCATCTGAATATTCCTGCAACAAGATCAAAAAGTGTCTTCTGCACAAGCTCCCACTCAAATCTGGATTAGTTCAAAAAACCCAACTGCCCACAATTGAAACCAAAGGTGATCAGGCTCTGATACCACTTGTAAGGAAGTTAAGTAGCGGAAATAACTTCCTACGCTAACCTTGAGAGGAGGGTAATGCAAAACTTTTTCAGATCATTACAATAGTTACAGAAAACAGAAATAGATATAATAGCATTCATACCACAACACAGTGATTTACGTGGGGAAAACCCTTTCGGGAGAAAAACCCCACCCTCCAAAAGCAGCTCAATATTTTATTCAGCAATCAAAAATAGATTACAAAATACTTGCAGAGCAAGCTCTTCGCAGGAGTACCACTAATCAGAGATTCAGAGGCAACTCAATAGCCATAGGACTCTTACACACAACCTCTATCTCACACACCTCATAAATAGGAGATACAATACAAGAAACCGTCAAATGGTATTACAAAACCATGGACTAAAACCACCCAATAAGGTGTAGCCGACCTTATCTCCCTTCTAGATGCCCTATGACATGTTAAAGCACACATCAACACGTTTCGCTCCCTTTTTACAGCTCATTTATGTATTCGATACAAATTATTTTTCCTATTTCAGGAGTACAAACTTCCGGAGGCCATAACTTGAGAACCGGGTGTCCGATTGACGAACCGTTTGAAGCGCTGGAAAGCTCGCGAAGTGCTCTATCGCCTCGTAACCCGCTTCGCCGGTTACGGCCACTTTTCAGGGCGTTTCGGAGCCTCTAAAGTCCCCAAAATTAAGTTTAAACATTTTATTGCACCCCTCCAAGACGAAAACTTTAATATCTTCAAAACTAGCTGTGACCTTGCAACGCAACTTTACCGGAATGCTTATCTAGCCAACCAGAAGCTTCAGGGAGAGTTTCGCACCATTTCGTGCTCAAATGAAAACTTACTATAAATAGTAACCTCACATAAATGCAAGGTTGAGACACCATTTTTCCCAACATGAATGAAGGTTTGTTGTTGGGTTTTAGTAAGGTGTGGGGGAATGGCATTATCTTTTAGGAAAGTGAAGGTTTCTTGGTACCAGGGGAACTCGGGACCAATGAGTACACACACCATTTCAGACTTTGGTAGATCGTATGTCGGTATGAAGAGTTGCTCGACCAAGAACTCACACTTTTGATTATGTGGTGGCATCTAAAGGAGGGAGCCAATGGTGGCCATTGCATCTGTAGCCCTATTCTTTGTTTGTGGGACTTGATCAAACTTGATTGTTGTGAAGTGTTGCTTAAGATATTCAACCATGCTACGATAGGGGAGGATTTTGTCATCTTTTATTTGGTATTCGTCATTGACTTGTTTTATGACAAGTTGGGAATCACCATAGACTTGTAACCCCCTTATCTTCCACTGGATAGCAAGCGTAATCCTATAATGAGTGCCTCATATTCTGCGATGTTGTTGGTACATGCAAAAGCTATCTTGTAGGACTTTGGGATACAATCTCCTTAAGGTGTGATCAGTAGTATTCCTGCCCCCGATCCATTTTGTGTGCAAGAGCCATCGAAGTATAACTACCATGTGGAGGATGTGGTGACAGTCATAATGAATTCATCTGATAATTCTATGAGAATAGGATGGTCACCTGGCAGTGGAGCCTCAACGAGCTGACTTGTGATGACTTGTCCTTTGATTTATTTTTTGTCTACATACTCAATGTCAAACTTGCTTAACAACATGACCCATTTAGTGGTTCTGCCAGTGAGGGAAACTTTTGACAAGAGATATTTAAGTGAGTCAATTTTAGTAGTCTATTTTGTTTTGTTGTTCAGCATATAGTGCCAGAGTTTCTGTGTACTAAATACCAATGACAGACATGCTCTTTCAATTGGGGTATAATTGAGTTCATACCCCACTAGTGTCCGACTGATGTAATATATGGCATGTTCCTTTCCTTGATCATCTATTTGTGCCAACAATGCCCCTAATGCCATTGTGGTAGCACATATGTACAAAATAAGAGGTTTTCTAGGAGTAGGAGGCATAAGCACTGGAGGTGATGCCAGATATTCTTTTAGTTTTTCAAAGGCCTTTTGACACAAGCAGTTCCATTTGAATTTTGTGTCTTTGCATAACAATTGCGCAAATGGATGGCACTTATCTACCAGTTGTGAAATAAAACGTCTAATAGATTGGAGTTTCCCCTGGAGGTTGCACAACTATCTGAGAGTTTTCAGTGGAGGCATTCCACGATGGCTTTTACCTTTGCAAGATCGACCTTGATGCCTCTGTGAGAAACAATGAAACCTAGTTGTTTTCCTGATGTCACACCAAAAACACACTTCTTAGGATTCAGGCACAATTTGTATTTTTCCAATCTTTCAAATATCTGCTTTAAGATAGGGATGTGTTCCTGTCTTGTCTTTGATTTGCCTAGCAGATCATCGACATACTCCATCACTACTTTATGCAAGAGGTCATGAAAAATTGTTGTCATGGCACGCTGATATGTGGCTCCAACATTTTTGAGGCCAAAAGGCATGACCTGGTAACAAAAAGTCCCCCATGGTGTTGTGAACACAATTTTATGTTGATCTTCATTTGCAATCCTAATTTGATTATATCCAAAAAATCCATCCATAAGTGATAGCATCTCATGTCCTGTTGTAAGGTTCACAATCATATCTATGTTGGGGAGTGGGAAATCATCTTTAGGACAAGCCTTGTTTAGATCTCAGAAATCAACGCAGATGCGAATGCCCCCAACAGGTTTGCTGACAGGTACAATGTTGGATACCCATTCAGCGGAGTCTATTGGTTTGATGAATTCTATGTCTAACATTTTTGGAGTTCTGCCTTGACCAGGAGTGCAATATGCGGATGCATTTTGTGCAACTTTTATTTTACAGGTTTTGCCTCTGGGCAGACAGTGAGAATATGAACCACCAAGTCAGGATCTAAACTTGGCATATCGGCATAGGACCATGCAAAATTGATTTTTACCTCTATATGGAAATTGATGAAGTCTTGTTTCTCTTGTTCTATGAGGGACTTGGCAATGAGCACGTTTTTTGGAATGTCTTCGGTGCCCATGTTGATACTATTTGTTTCTTCTATTAGCGAATTTGACCTGCCTTGTGGAAGATAACCAATGGTAGGGAGGTCAAGTCCCTCATTGTCAAGTGCCTTTTCTAGGTTTTCACTTTCAAATATGCCCTTTGTTTTTTCTTTTTGTTCATCCAAAGGTGCCTCAGAGAGGTTTTCACCTAGGGAATCATGTTTTTTCTTTTTATTATCATGTTTGTGGCTAAGGGCATTGACCTGACTACCAAAGTATCCCTTTTCATGTAGTTGAATACCGTGTACTTTGTTGCAGTCTTCCAAATTTCGCATAGTCAGGAGAGTAATGAGAGCATTATCATCAGCATAGATATCTAAAGTGGGTTTGTCTCGTTGGCCCTAGTCTATGAGTTCAGGATGGACAAGATGTAGCTCATGTGAAATGGGAGGGGTTATGGGGGTGATGGTATTGATGTGAGTGTCAAAGAAGATGTCATTTTCGTATTCATAAGGCATTTCATGGAACTCCTCTTCGTCAAAGCTTTCGATATCCAAAGAAGGACTTGAAGGGGCACCAATGATAGTAATCTTAGGCACCAGGGTGTACCCCAAGCCTATGTTGTACTTGTAGGAGATAGGATTTATGGGTTCTTTTCTTCCTTTCTCCTCTGGTCCCAAGCCGTGTCTTTTGTAACCCATTTTTTCGACTATAGTTGATGCTTTTGGATACATTTTTTTAGGTATTTTTGTTGGGTCTTCATCTTCTTCTTGGTACAACCATGAAGAGACATCTGTGTCGAGGCTCTCCTCATCAAGTGGACCCCATTGCTGGAAGGTGGTATCTTTGCATTGTATGAATGGTTTTTGATCTTTTTTGAGCTCTTTTGGTTTGCCAAATGACTTAGGAGATAGGGGGAGGTTGCCTATTAATAAGACATCCTCCAATTTGTATTCTCCACAACCATTATCCAAGATCTTGATTTGTGTTTCTAGTTGGGATGAGGTGGAGGCAACATTTGATGTGTCTAATGGAGGAGTTGGCGAGGGTTTATTTAGTGGGCAATGATATGGATGTTTCCCCTCTAAAAGTTTGCAATATTGGAAAGGTTGTGGATCACCTTTGATAGTGATCTCTCTTCCATTGAAGGGGACTTTGATGCATTGGTGATAAGTAGAGGGTATGGCTTGCAAGGAGTGAATCCATGGCCGACCGAGAAGGATGTTGTAGGGGAGATCAAGATCTAGTACTTGGCAAGGGGTTTCAATTGTGATAGGGCCCACTTGAAGAGGTAAGGTGATCGTGCCCTTTGAAACTCTTTCTGCATCATCATATGCTTTTATTGTGATCATTCCTGATGTGTCTACCAAGTCCTCTGAAAGTCCCAATTGTTTTATTAACTTGTATGTACACAAATTGAGTCCAAATCCACCGTCTATTAGGATACATTTGACCTTGTGCTTCTGGATAAGGGCTTCGATGTGCAAAGGTTTATTATGGTCTTCATCTACATGAGCATCATTGGAAGTGAATACAAGGTGTTGCTAGGCAATAAGGTTTCTAATGAGAGCTTGGAATTGGGTAGCATTGATATTATCGGGAACACGAGACTCAAGGAGGGCTTGTTTCAAAATTTCTTTATGGACAGGGGATGTTTTGAGAAGTTCTAGAATGGAGATCTGTGCGGGGGTCTTCCCAAGTGGTCAAGGAGGTCATATCGATGGGTGGAAGACATGGGGGGAGGGTTTGGTGGGGGAGGAGCTCCTTGGACGGTGACTTTGCCTCGACGAGTGGTTACATTGCAGTCATTCTGAGAGTAGGGGGTGGAAGGTGTAGCGCCTTGAATGACTATCATAGCAGGGTTAGGTCTATTTTGGGAAGGGGGAGGGTTAACTCCTTGGATAGTTATGACATTGACATGATTGTTTGTAGGCTTAATGTGACCTACTAAAGAGTCAAAGCTGGTTATGTGATTAGTGTAGTCATAGTTCGTTAGATGATGAGCCTTTTCCCTTATCATGTTTTGGGAAGGGTTCCTGGTATATTCTAAGTTTTTCATTGTCGTTACCAGGTTTTGCATTTGCTACTTCAATTTCACCCCTATCAATGAGATCTTGTATGTAGATTTTAAGCTTCATGCATTTTCGTATATCATGTCCCTTGATACAATGATACTCACAATATTCATTCTCATTATACCACCTAGGTTTGGGTTGATTGGGATGAAACGGGTGAGTGATCGGGAAAACCACTACACCTGCTTGAACAAGCTTTTGGAACACCACTTCAATAGGCTCAACAAGAGGAGTGAAGTCTCTTGGAGTCTTGTTATTGGATTAGGGTGGTTGCCCCTGGATTGAGACATTGTTGTGAGGATTTTAGGATTGATTTTGATTGTTGAATTGATGATTGGTGGTGGTGGGTCTTGGAGGAGCGACCATAGTTTGGACCTGTTTTGCATCAGTTACACCGTCATTGACTATGTTCTTGTTCTTGGACCAAAATTTTGGTTTATCGTTATGATAAGAGGAAGAATTTTGAGTTGATCTTTGGTAGTGTTTCAAGGTTCCTTCCTCTAACAAGACATGTTCGAGGGCTAGGCCCTTATCAATCAATTTTTGGAAAGATTTAATACATTGAGATGTTAGAGGTCTTGAAAGTTCAGGCACTAGATTCTTTTGAAATAATTCAATTTGGTGTTGTTCTAGCATGTCCCATTGGAATTTCTTGATGAGGTGTCACCATCTTTGCAAGAAGTTAGTGAAAGTCTCTCTGGGCCTTTGCTTTGTGTTACACAGGTCCATCATGGAAACATCATTAGCCATGTTGTAGGTATAGTGAGCCACAAACTTCTTTACCAAGTCTAGGAAGGAGATAATGGAACCTCATGGTAAGGATGAGAACCATGCAAGGGCATCTCCCGTGAGACTCTTAGGGAAGAGCCTTCGAAGGTATAGGTCACTATAGGAGACCTCTTGGCATAGGATGTGAAATTCCCAGACATGGTTGCGGGGGTCCCCTTTGCCCTCATACTTGGTGAATTTAGGGATCTCAAACCCTCAGGGGTAGGGTGCAACTGATATAGATGGGTCATAAGGACAAGGACAAAATTCCTCAAATGAGTAAGGTTTCCTTTTGGTAGTCCCTTCTTTCATGTCCTTGATGATGTTTTTCATGTCCTGAATTTCTTTAATGAGGTCTTGTTGTGGATTTTGGATGATGGATTGTGTTCGCCCCTAGAATCAGATGAGTCATGGAAGGTGCACCACCACTAATGTATTGATACGATGAGGAAGCGGGGATATGAGATGTAATGACCGACGTCGCAGGGACTTGAGTGAGAGTTGGTTGTGAGCCGCAAACTGTTGTAATAGGATTAAGTGCGGCCTGAATGAGCCTAGAGACATTGTTGATGAGAATGGAGGTTTGTGGAATAGAAATATATCATTGAGTAGAAGAAGATGGTATAGAGGCATGTTGGAGAATAGATGAGATTGGATTTGATAGTTGTATAGATGGTAAGGAGGAAGAAGGTGGAATGGAGACCATGGGGGGAGGTTCCACGGGTGTTATCGATTGAGTTTGAATGCTTGGCAGGGCTGCAATTAATTGAGTTTGAATAACAGGTGTGACATTCTGCGTGGGAGTGAGGTCTCCTTGTGGTTGTTGACCAAGGGTGGATTTATCAAAATCAGATGAGAGTTGAGCTCCATTTTCAAGGAGGGTCTTTAGAAGCGCAGTAGGATTGCGTTGGATAAATTTCTCCAACATCTCTTGATTATAATAGTCTGCTAGGAAAGTTTGCACTTCCGGAGAGATTTCATCTTGGTCAACCATATTAGGATTTTGTGTTTGATTTTGAGTGCTAGGTTGCACACTTTGTGTAGGATCTTGTGTAGGATCTTCATATAGGACACTAATGTCCGACATAATATATTGTTGTTCGACCATCTTTTTCTTTTGAGATCGAGTTATGACCATACAAGAATAACCTTAGAAAAGATTGGAGGAGGAAATTTTTTATGAGAGGACTTAGCAAGGCTCTTGGATTTTAGGATTTGAATTTGATGAAAATGGATATTTGCTAATTGGTAGGGTCCTTGGATCAGGACTTGGATTTGATTAGGATTGGCACCTTAGTCCTTGGATGAGGATCTTAGGTGGGAGATGAAACCACATGCGAGGTAATGACCAAGTTGGGTAGAATTTAGACCTTGGAATGATGATTAAAAGCCTTTCTTCCACTAAGGGTTGACTAATGACCCTAAGCAAAGAAAAGATGTAAGTTAAGAGTCTTGATTGACTCAAAGGATAGGCAAAGGTACTTGGGGAGGATTCTTCTTCAAGCACAAAAGCCAAGTGATTAAGGATGAGGTCTAAATGAAACTTCACAAGGCATGCAACCTTAATGCGAGTTTAAATTGGATTAAAGGATGATTTGATTTGGGTTCTGAGAATTGATTTGATAATTGAAGGTGATTGATTTTGTGATTGATTGATGTGCTAATCCCTTAGGAAAATATTGGGGATGATTGATTGAAGAGGGATGATAGTGATGATTAGAAGAAATTTGGTGACCAGGCTATCCTTGGTATGTATATGACTCAATAGATGATTGGTTCGGATGGCAAGTTGTATGAAGGGACACGACCACCCTGATTTTGACGATAGTTGCTATTAAAAGACAAACCTGAACCTTGATGGAGGGCACAAACTCTTAATTCATCACTAGCATCAAACTCATTGCTATGACCATGGACGTAATCGTGGTAATGATGCAAGAATGTCCTATGTTTAAGCAAGAGTTTGCGGTTTGTATACCAAAATTTCTGACGTCTAATGAGTTGTGCTTGTGTGAGCTTCTTCTTCTTGATAGGTTGGTGGATTGACTTCTTAGGATGCTTATACAACTTAGGTTTATGAAACATGAGACGGATGAAGTTTCGACGCAATTAGGACTTTGTGTGGATAGTGACTAGGATGTGACTTGGATGATTGTTTGCTTTTAGATAAATGTTTTTGCAAAGTGTTTGAGGATAATTATGTGTTTTTAGTCTACTCTTGGCAATCAAGTATCAAGCAAAGCGAACACAATGATTAAATGAATTTTATCTCAAAGACACTCATGCTCATGTACAACATTCTTAATGCTGGCAAGGACAATAGTCATTGGATCCCAATTGGTTTCCCAGCTATGCTTACCCAGAGTGGACACTTAGATGCTTGACCCCATTGGGTCCCCTCCATGACACTCACTTCTCCAGGCAGCCAAGCATCAATTCCCATGAAAACTCCTCATGGCAAACTTTGTGTCTCTACTAAGGGTCGTAAAAATATGGGCAGCTTCAGAGGTCCGACCTCTTGCACCAATGACTAGAAGGTTTTTTGGCCACTATGCACAAGGTGTTTAATATGTCTTCCCATTAGGAGCTACCCTTCGCAGTTGTGCAAGCGCAATTGAGGCCTATAGCCCAACGAAGCACCAAGAACTTAGTAGTCACGCAAGCCTGATTGAGATCTCTAGGATCCTAGTAAGCACCCAATGTGAGAGTGAACTCTCATATAGCCCCAACCATTGACCCTTTCATCATCAATGGCCTATTTATTATAGTGAGTTGGGAACCCCAGGTCCGGGTGTACTCACTTGGGTCGTTCCCCTCTTACCTTCTCAAAGAGAAAGTTGGGAGGGCAGGCCCGCTAAAGGTAAGCATGCAACAAACATGAAAAACTTGGAGGGTCCGGATTTCTGATCGTCTAGCTAGACAAGAGCATACTCTCCTACCGTTACACTTTTCATAAAACACAAAAGACAATGGTTCATTTATCCTCTAATTAGATCTAGGTGCCTAGTTAAGAAAAGACACAACATTTGGTTGGAACTCCTAGGCAACCTGCAAAACAATTCAGATTAGTAGTTTTTTGTGTTTCTTAGGTCTTGGACAATCGAAGAAGCTGCAACACTCAAAAAAAGAAAAATCACTAGTTATTGCCCTGCAGAAACAAAGTATGTGTTGGAATGCAGTCAGTCATGCTGAAGCGCCTGCGCAGGCGCCAAAACACCCGCATACGCGCCGCAATTAGCAGAAACCTAAACAAATAAAAAACAATTAACACAAACAGAAATCATGATTTTATACCTGTCAGTCGCGTTGTTCTGGATCGATCACGTTGAAGCGCCTGCACACGTGCTGAAACGCGTTCACTCGCATCAAAACGCCTGCGCTAGCATTGAAAGACTGAAACCAGGGAAAAAAGTTAGCGGTTAAATTTCAAAATTCAAATTTAAAATTTTTTTTTTGCAGAGGGCAGGATTTTGAAAACGGTCGCACTGGTGCAGTTTCCCCACGCTAAAACGCGTCCACGTGCACTGAAATGATTGCGCATGCGCTGAAAAGATAAACAAAATTAGTAAATTTAAAAAATGACAACGAAATTTATTTTTTTGAATTTAAAGTTTTTGCTTGCGCTAGTGTGCCTACGCACGCGCCGAAGAGGTTTGTCTGTCATGCTGAACTCGAATGGCTCACACCGATTTGCAAGCGCTCGTGCTGTTCCGATACCTGCGACTTGCAAACTCACAAAAACTCAAAAAAATGTTAGTTTTAGGGACGTGGGTCCCACCAGGCGTGCCAGAATGAAGATGGTAAAAATGCAGCAAGGTGAATCCAGATGGTTAGGATGCAAACAAAACACTAAAACATAGTAAAACATGAAACATGAATCAAACCACATGAAAACATGAAGACAATGCTTATACCTTGACAACCTTTACCTTCTCCCTCAGATGGAGCTTGGATGAAGTCGAAGTGCGCCCAAATGCCTCCAACGTGATCTTGATTTGCTCCTAGATTGCTCGATGTGGTTGGCTTTCCAACATTGTGCACAAAGGGATGTGCTGGATTAAGGATTGGAGGATGATATGGCTAAGTATGGATGATAAGTAGTTTTGGCATGGTAAGGATGCAAAAATGGTTTGCTAGGCACAAACTAGCAACATGAATTTGATAACATTGGAGATGGGATATGAGGGGATGGAATCATCAATTTATAGGGAGAGAGGAGGAGGAATGGAGGGCTAGGATTGACCCAAGATGGAGGGTCAGGATTCCTTGTGAGCCCATACAAGGCCCAAGAGGAGGTGTGGAGACTAAGAGATATGCCTTAAAGGCATTTCTTGTCTCCACACTCCTCAAGGTTCATTGGGAAGACTTCCCAATGTGCCTTGAGAAGAACAAGGGATAAGATATTCCTTGAAGAATGGAAAATGAAGAATTAACAATTCTTCAAAAGGGGTGCTCATGGGGATTTGAGGAATAAGGAGGAATTAAAAATTCCTTGGGAGATGAGATGCTTAGAGGAATGTGAGATTTTGAAAATCTCACATTCACCTAGGAAAAGAGCATTAAAGGGGAGTGGTTGGATAGAAGGGACAAGGAGTTGACTTTGTGGCTAATCATGATGATTAGCCACTAGCAACTCATTAGGAGAGGGGTTAGAGGACATATTAGGTGGGATTAGGGTAGATGAGATTTGTAGGAGGATTTGACTAGGAGAGAGAATGAGTGGAGAGAATTAAAAATTAGAAGAATAATGCTAAGTGAGTTTAGGGAATTTTCTAGAAGAATTGATTAAGTTAATGATGGATTAGCAAAAAAGGTGATTTGTAGGAATCACCTAGGTTAACTAATTAATTGAAATTAATTAGTTAAGAGGAGGAATTTGAGGAGATTTAATATTGAGGATTTTTAGAAGAAGAAAAGGGGGTTGATTTATTAAATAAATCAATCAACAGACCATAGTGAAAATATTAATTATAATTAATTAATATTGAGGAGAATAAAAAATTGGCATAATTAATAAATTAATTATGTCAGGAACTTTAAAATAATTAAAATAATTGTTTTTAAGTGTCTACAACCGGTTCTGATAAAACTGTCCCTGCTTATTGGTTAAGCCTTGCCGGTTGACCTATAGGACTTAGATGATAGTAAAAACATAATTTCCATCAATGACAACATATAATATAGTCATCATACAACAATCTAATCAAACATGTACCAGTTACATCAAGCAAATAAATAATTACCGATTTAGATCAAATGATCAAATGCCAACAATCTCCCCCTTTGGCATTGATGGCAACACATAGATTTTTTTTTTTGTCAACAAGTGTGCAATACAAAAATTGACTATATGACATGTAGTCCCCCTTAGCAATTATTCACATTTCTCACTTTTTATATTACATACAAAATTTTGACTTACTCTTAACTATTACTCCCCCTTTGACAACAATGCCAAATAAAGAAGTAAAAGACATGAAAGATATATACATTTTACATCACAATTTGCATCAGAGCATATATAAATATAAGTCATAAAGTTTTTACAAAGCAATTTTAGAAAAAGTGTCACTCAAATGAAACTTCAACTGTTTGACATCATTATCCCATGTCTCTAACAACGTGTCGGTAATCTCAACATATGTCTTTATTTGCCCAACTAATTCCTCTATTGTATCAACTGTGCTCATCTAAGGTGCAACTAAAATAGCCTCTGACTCCTTGTATGTTTGTTGTAAAATTTCAACTTTAGGAATGAGTTGAGTCTGGAGCTCCTTCAATGATCTAACTCGTTTAACCTGCTCATGTTCATACATCTCCAGTTTGTGATGTAAGTCTACAACTGATCTACCAAAAAGAATAGATGAGTCATTCAGTGGCCTAAATATCTCACTCAAGATTTCAAGTTCTTTCTCAACATCTTCTCTTTTCTCCTTCAAGTCAGCACAAAACAGTGAAAACTTAGAAATAGTAGCCAAAATCTTTCCTCCGATTTCTAGTGCATTCTTCAACAACTCTTCATTAACCGTGAGTTCTATCTTACCTTTATCTATTTCAAACATCAGGATTTATGTCCTTTTCTTCTTGTAATCCTTCTCAACTGATATATATGCTGCATCTTCAAAAGTCTTGAGTTGATCTCCGACATCGGTAACCAACTGTCCAAGTTTGTCAATGGGAGTGACAAAACTTTCAGTATTATTCTTTGGTACGAGACTAGATAAAATATCAACTGCTATCTTGATTGTCTTTGTCTCTCTCTGTTGTTCCCTCATTCTCTTCTTTTGAGCTCTAGATTGCATTACTGTTGCAATTTCCATTAATTGCGAAGAACTCAGCTTATCCATATCAATAGGTCCTTAAATGCTCACCGAGTCATCATCATCATCATCAATTGTTTTCTTCTCCTTTGACTCCTTTTTCTCTGCCTTTTCTTTCTCTGTTTTCTCCTTCTCGATCTTATCTTCTTTTGTCTTCTCTTCCTCAGTGGTGTCCTTGACCAGTGGTGGTTGTGTCTCCATATTTTTTGCATTCACCGATACTTCCTCATCAGTCTTTTCCTTTTGACGATCATCAACATTTACACTTACCGATGGAATTTGACTTTCAGTAGGCTGTGTGTTCACCAGTGGCTCATTAGAGCTCTTTTTTTTTAGTTTGCTTCTCCACTTGTTCTTCTTGTTTCTCATATTGTTCAAACATTTGAATATCAACATCAAGTACATCTATATTATCAACATTATCTCCAGTGTTATCATCAGGAATGAACATCGGTTCAGTCTCAATCGAAATCATCATACATATACTTGTTATCTGGTTCAAAATCTATGATCTTAACACCTTTAGGAAGTTATTCTACCTTTAGCTTTCCAAAACTATCTTCCTCAACTTGTTCATCTTTTTCTTCATCTTCGTCCAGAATGAGACCTAAAGCCTTCTAGATCAAAATCTCAGTCTCCTTCTAGATTGATTCGATCTCTCCTATTAACATTCTTGTTGATCTCTTCTTGGATCTAAAAGATGCCTTTGAATTAACCTTTATTTGTTCAATTTATTCTTCGCTTGCTTCCGATTGTAGTTGCTTAAAGATATAATCAATGAATTCTTAACCCTTACCATTACCGTTTGCATTAGGCTTCTTAACACTTGCTCTAAGTGCTCTTTTATCCTTCTTTGATTTAGTAGCCTCTTCATCATTTGTCGGTTTGTGGGCTTGTTGCTTCTTCCTCTTTCTGGTTTCAACTGGTTCAACAGGTGGATCAACAATTTTCTATTTTCTCTGGAACTGAATTTTTGATGGTTTCCCTCTTTGTGATTTAGTCGGTTTGTCTTCTTCCATCTTCTTCTCTGCTACTTTGGCTTTTGCAACTCTAGTCTTACTGATAGGGGAACTGGTAGGGGTACCGGTAGGTGCACTTGATACTTCACCTTTCTTTGTTGCTTACATAGCCCTTGCTATTGCTATCTATTCTTTTTTGAAACCTTCCTACTCACCAAATGCTTCAACTTCCTTCCTTACCTTCTTAGCAATCACTGGTCTCTGCAACTCAGAGTGGACTTGTAGATATTTTTCTTTGTAAGTCCCAAATCTTTCTGCAGTGACATCTATCGGTTGCTCTAACAAGTGGTTAGCATAAGAAATGAGTGGATCCTTGTCTACCTCATATCCCATAGGTAATACCCATGTGGTTCTAGGGATAACTGCTTCCATCATACAAGTGTTGGTGTCCACCATGAAGCAAATTGTTTTCTCATACTTGTTGACTAATTCTGTCGGTATACGCTCTCTAGCATGTATTTTATTTTGAAATTCCTTGAAGTAACCCCATGAGATATTATCAAACTTATCCTTTAGTATCCTTATGTTGTTCTTCATCTGAAGTAGTGCAGGGGTACCTTCAATCTATTGAACATCTCCAATACCGGGGAAATGATTTTAGAAATAGAAAAACAATCCCAAAATCAATTGATCAAATGTGAATCTCAACTTCTTATCTTTCTTCATATCTTCTAGATTCACCATCAGTTGACATCTTAGTGCCTCTGCCAAATCGTAGTCAACATCATCCTTTACCATCTAGTAGGCAGTATGAATAGTTGTTGTCGGTATGCTGTTCATTCTACTTGAATAGTAGATTCTACATCCGATCACCATGGAGGCATATTTCATAGCTGGATCATTGATGTTATTTACTATCATGGCTCTACCATCCCATCTTGATCCTATCAGCTACTCAATATCATTCTTGGGTACTGATCTATGTAAGGGTACTTCACCAGTTGAGCAAAATCTGGTTACTGCATAAATGACTTCCTTTGTTATTTTATGCAGTCAATCCAACCACATAAATTGATCATGAATGCAACTCAAAACAATCTAACTAGCTCATTATCAAAATCATTAATGAAGTTAACTGCATGATGGAACCCTTTCTCGATGACACTCTTAAAGTGTTCTTTCAGTATGCCCTTTTTTATCACACAATGATCTGTACTGTTCATAAATAACTGATACACCCATGTCATCTAGTTTGCAGTGATAAAAAATCTGACATCTTCGACATGCAAAACTCCATACGATACACTTGATCAGAGCTTGTTTCTTCTAATTTGAAAGGATGTCATTTAAACTCTGGTCATGGCCTTTCAGTCACATCAACTAGATGTAGAGTATCCATACTACAATATGCAAAACTTTAAAGCAAAGAGTAAGATTCACTGATAAATACATTTCCTACTTTTGAACTAGGTTTCACCACTATTCAACCCAACAATAAGAATAATAACTCTAGTTGAAGTCTCAACCCAAATTTTGGACATTCATTTGGTAAAGTCACTATTTTCATAGCTAGTGTTCATTTGGTTATAAACCCAGGGACGTAATACTTGAAATGGGTCTGCACTATATATGCACTAAGTTTCTGCAACATCTATTCTACATTACTACAACAACTAACATTATGTGGAAAAGGTAATCAAGAATGGAAACTATGGAAAGGCTACAAGAAGACTTTTGCATAAACTCATAAAAGCAACACTAGATAAATTCAATGCTGATAAACAAAAATTACTCTATTCTAGCTTGGTTGCAGGAACAGTTAGTGGATCTGTTTCCAGTGGCTGTAGGAACAATCAATGCAAGAATATCTACTGCGGCTAAGGAAAGAAAACTAATTTTAACGAATGCACAGGAGCACTCACCAAGTGGGCCTCCTTGGATGAGTGATACCAGGCTTTCCAGAAACAACTCTAATAGATTAGAATAACATAATTTTATTCATTGTTCTTGAAAGTCATTACATGATTCAATATGAAAATAAACTAAAAAATACTTATGAAAATCCTCCGCTCAATTCTTCTCTCTTTTTGTCTAACCTCTCAGAAGAAGAAGAGCTTCTTATTAAAATGAAATCATCTACAATAGACAACACAAATCACGCTGAAAAGAATAGGCAGATGATTGACCGAGAAAGGAGATAGATGGAGTTATGTTGCAGGAAACGCGGATCTAGACCAAACCACAGTTATAACATACTGTGGCGGTATTTACAACTTCAATGTCCACTTTAAGTTAGACATTGGTAGCATCACTTGTTTGCTTCTCTTATGTCGTTCCTTACGCTTGCTCAGCTTTTCTACAGTTTGATCTTCAGGCATCTTCTTGAGTATCCTTCCCTTCAATGGGCGCAATAGGTGAACATCCACCACAACATCATTTATTCTCTACACTACAAAAGAAATAACATACAAGAACATACATACACATTTTATTTAATTAACACATATATTAATTTCACATATGTTCTTGCCCTAAATAATCCGCATAGCAATTGGAATAAATCACATGGCTGGAAGAATAAATGATATGGCTACAGGAATAAACTGGCAAAGATAAAACATGATTTAATAAGTTCAGGCTTAACATATGGAATACATATAGTCAACTTCCTATACATCACTACTACTATGCAAACCAAAAGATGACAAAAACTCAAGAGTTCTGAGGATAGAAATATGACAATGTCTCAACCCATCATGCCCCCCGACTTTAAGAGCTTGTTGATCCTACAACAAAAGGAAAATTTATGACTCTTGCACTAACCCTCAGATTACCAATGGTTCCTTGACCTATTCCTCCTGAAGATAAATCCCAATAAAATCCCTTCATCTTTTCTAGCCTAGACAATCTTGCTGATTCTTCTGTTACTGCATCATAGGGCTTATCCGGAGTCTGACATCCTAATAGTGGCCACATAAGAATAGGAGGTTGACAAATCAGTGGTAACTAGTTATTGGCTTTTTCTCTGCCTAGTTGTATATATTTGGGGGCTATCGGCATAGTTGCCTGAAAATTTTGCAGTGAATAAGGTTCTCCCTGCTTCAATTTATCTGGTAAGTTTTTCTAGTGCCTAGTTAACCCATCTATTGTAGCTGCACTGTCAGTCTGAACTAAATGCTCATATGCCTAATATATTTCTTCTCTCATTGGAAGCACTAGTTTCCTAACATCATCTCTTACCAGTAATTTCTGCCATTCATAATAAAGAATTCTTGGTTCCTTTGCTTCTTTCCTCAATGACAATGGGCAATCAAATTCAAAATTTGTTTATGCCCTGGTTTGTGCCCTCATGCTGATCTCATTTTGGATCCATGACATTAAAGATTTTATATGGATATCCCCAATATATAATAAAGGGTTCCACTCACTATTTGAGGGTACATCATAGTTATGTAGATAAAATTCACATAGCAAATTCTTCACAGCTGCTGCAGAAGTCTGGTAAGCATAATAAAATTCTTCAGGGGTTTCTAAAGAGGGGCTAAGGTCCCTAACAATGTGGTTCAATTTGAAATTTAAATACCGCTCCTTCAAATGCACATCATAAACCCTTGGAGGTGCCCTAGATTGCATCAATTCAGGGATCATATGAGTGATTGTTTCAACCTTAGCCTCTAATTCCTCAATTTTGTTATCCCTCTTTTCAATTTCTCTTTGTTGTTTGTCAATAATCCCTTACAATCTAGCCCTCTCTATTTCCCATTGTCTATAAAATGTTAAAGCAATAGATAAACTGCTTAGGGATGATGTAGGTCTAATAAGTGTTACCTGAGGCCGTAGGATCTCTTCAATAAACTCCTCAATCTTCCCTGGAATCTCTCCAACAGTTTCCTCAAGTTGCTGTGGAATTTCTCCAACAGTTTCCTCAAGCTTCTATGGAATTTCTCCAATAGTTTCCTCAAGCTAATGTGGAATTTCTCCAACAGTTTCCTCAAGTTGATGTGCCACAAAAGCAATATTTGACAGTCTATCTTCATCACCTTCTTGAATTTCAACATCTGCAGGGCTTCCTTCTTCTTGAATTTCAACATCTGTAGGGCTTCCTTCTTCTAATGTTTCCACTGCAATAACCTCTATCAGATCACCTGCTAGTTGAAGCTAGTGGCTGGATGAAAGGACAAAGAGTTGACTTTGTGGCTAATCATGATGATTAGCCATTAACGACTCATTAGGAGGGGAATTAGAGGAAATGTTAGCTGAGATTTATATTTGTAGGAGAATTTGACTAGGAGAGAGAATGAGTGGAGGGAATAAAAAATTAGAAGAATAATGTTAAGTGAGTTTAGGGAGTTTCTAGAATAATTTATTAGGTTAATGATGAATTAAGAAGATGATTTGTAGGAATCATGTAGGTTAACTAATTAATTGAAATTAATTAGCTAAGAGGAAGATTTGTGAGGATTTGATTTTTTAGAAGAATAAAGAAAGGGATTGATTTATTAAATAAATCAATCATATGCTATAGTGACAATATTAATTATATTTAATTAATATTGAGAAGAATTTTAATTAACATAATTAATTAATTAATTATGTGAGGAATTAAAAATAATTAAAATAATTATTTTTAAGTGTCTACATTTTGCCCCTCTTTGAAGCGAGGTGTGATGACGCATTGATTCAAAGAATAATCTTGTTTTGATGTTGATATTGGTTTGATAAGATGCCTCGGCTCTTGATTTATAGATTACGGTATGGTGATGCCCCCTCGGGAGATCAATTGAGGTATTTGATCTTTGGCATTTTGCGAAATTGATATCCCGATAGATTTGATTTGATTCGATTGATAAGATCTAGATTCAATTTGGTTTCAAGAAGAATTCATCCTGTATAAGATAAAGATGATCAAAGTGTCTGGTTTCAGGAAGGATTCATCCTGTATAAGACATGATAAGAGCGTCTGGTTTCAGGAAGGATTCATCCTATATAAGACATGATTGATCACAATGTCTGGTTTCAGGAAGGATTCATCCTGTATAAGACATGATCGATCACAACGAACATCTAGTTTCAGGAAGGATTCATCCTATATAAGACATGATCAGAGCGTTTGGTTTCAGGAAGGATTCATCCTGTATAAGACATGATCAACTTGTCTAGTTTCAAGAAGGATTCATCCTGTATAAGACATGATCAGATCACAATGTCTGGTTTCAGGAAGGATTCATCTTGTATAAGACATGATCAGATCACAACGTCTGGTTTCAGGAAGGATACATCCTATATAAGACATGATCGATCCCAACGTCTGGTTTCAGAAAGGATTCATCCTGTATAAGACATGATCAGATCACAACGTCTGGTTTCAGGAAGGATACATCCTGTATAAGACATGATCGATCACAACGTCTGGTTTCAGGAAGGATTCATCTTGTATAAGACATGATAAGATCATCTAGTTTTAGGAAGGATTCATCCTGTATAAGACATGATTAGATCACAACGTCTGGTTTCAGGAAGGATTCATCCTATATAAGACATGATCAGATCACAACGTTTGGTTTCAGGAAGGATTCATCCTGTATAAGACATGATCAGAATCAGAATTGATTATGTGAGGAAAAAAAAGAAAAATAGAGGAAGAAAAATTAGGGTGGAAGGGATAAATGAGGAAGATATATGAAGTAGTCGTGAGGTATTTGGAAAGAAGAATAAGAGATGCGAGATCGCGGAGGAAAATGGGGGCAATTGAGAACTCCATGGGATTATTGAGTTTAGGATTTGATGGAATGATGGTGAGATTTTGTGCACAACAAATGTGGAGAGCCAACCTAGTTTGATGTTGCCCTGAGTGACTTGCACCACTGCTTATAGAAATCAGGATGCCATGAGAAACCCAGGGTGTGGACCGACTCTGCAGACAAACGAGAATTTCTTGCACACAACAATGCAAGTGTTAAGAAACACTAATACAAAGTTGTGGGTTCGTGCAAGGAAACCCTCAAACACACCGATACCTCCTGTACATGAGAAGGTAAGTGTTGATAAACACTAGTACCAGGTCGCCGGTTTATACAAGAAGGATCCAAAACATGCCATACTATGAAATATTCCCCAGTATGCACCTATCATAACATACTTGGATATGGAAGAACCCAGGCAGTCGTAAATAGTGGCAGTTGTAGGGCAAAAGATGCAAGCCTATATGAAAAGATCTAACAAAATCTAACAAGTCTCTTCCTTACGACCAAATGATACCTCTTGCCAAGAGTAGAACTAGGATGGACTTGGGATTGTTTCTCAAGACTTCTTGAAGCTTATACAGAGGCATTAAAGCTCAGTTTCACTGGGACATTTCTTGTTCATGACTTAGGCAAAGACTCATCATCATACGCATGTTTTATTGGGAGGCAGAAAAGAAGTAATGTTGTGCATGGGTGGGCTAGATGGCAGATGACTTGTAGTATCGAAATGATAGACAGTGGATCCGGTTATTTACCTTGGTGCCTGCACAGAGGTTTTCACCAAGATACTTGCCCATAGCGCTACGAATTGTTTAAGGCCAAAAGGCATGACCCGGTAATAGAGAGTACCCCATGGTGTTGTGAATGCGGTTTTTATGCTGATCCTCATCTACTTTGTATCCAGAAAACCCATCCATTAGTGATAGCATTTCATGTCCTGCTGTAAGATCCACAATCATGTCTATGTTTGGGAGCGGGAAATCGTTTTTAGGACAAGCTATATTTAGATCTTGAAAATCTGTGCAGATGCGGATGCCCCCAGCAGGTTTGCTGATAGGTACAATGTTGGAGACCCATTCAGCGTAGTCTATGGTTCTGAAAAATTCTGCGTCTAACAACTTTTGAAGTTCTGCCTTGACCAAGAGAGCAATATGCAGGTGCATTTTGCGGAGTTTCTGTTTTACAGGTTTTGCATCTGGGTGGACGGCGAGATTCTGAACCACCAAGGCAGGATCCAACCCTGGCATATCGGAATAGGACCATGCAAAATTGATTTTAACCTCTGTAAGGAAGTTGACGAAGTCTTGTTTCTCAATTTCGGTGAGGGATTTGGCAATGAGCACATTTTTCGGAATGACTTCGGTGCCCATGTTGATGCTATCTGTTTCTTCTATCAACAAATTTGATTTGTCCTGTGGAAGGTAACCAATGGTAGGGAGGTCAAATCCCTCATTGTCAAGTGCCTTTTCTAGGTTTTCACTTTCAGATACGCCCTTTGTTTTTATTTCTTGTTCATCCAAAGGCGCCTTAGGGAGGTTTTCACTTAGGAAATCATATCTTTTTCTTTTATTATCTTTTTTGTGGATAAGGGCATTGACTTGACTACCAAAGTATCCCTTTTCGTGTAGTGAATACCCTCAATTCTATTATAGTCTTCCATATTTTGTGTTGTTAGGAGAGCAATGAGAGCATTATCGTCGGTGCAAATATCTAAACTGGGTTTATCTCGTTGGCCCCAGTCAATGAGTTCAGGATGGACAAGATGTAGCTCATGTGAAGTGGGAGGGGTTACGGGGATGATGGTATTGATGTAAGCGTCGAAGAAGGTATCTTTCTTGTATTCATAAGGCATTTCATGGAATTCCTCTTCGTCAGCGCTTTCGATATCCGAAGAAGGACTAGAAGGGGCACCGATGATAGTAATCTTAGGCACCGAGGTGTACCCCAAGCCTCTGTTGTATCTGTAGGAGATAGGATTTATGGGTGCCTTTCTTCCTTTCTCCTCTGGTCGCAGACCGTGTCCTTTGTAACCCATTTTTTCAACTATGGCAAATGCTTTTGGGTACATTTCTTTGGATATTCTTGTTGGATCATCATCCTCTTCCCAGTACAACCATGAAGAGATATATACTTCGAGGTTCTCATTATCAAGTGGGCCCCATTGCTGGAAGGTGGTGTTTTGGCATTGCATGACTGGTTTCGGGTCCTTTTTTAGCTCTTTTGGTTTACCAAATGACTTAGGAGAGAGAGGGAGGTTGCCTATTAATAAGACGTCCTCCAATTTGTATTCTCCACAGCCATTGTCCAAGATCTTGATTTGATTATTTGGTTGGGATGATGTGGAGGCAACATTCGATGTGTCAGATGGAGGCATTAGCGAAGGTCTATTTAGTGGGCAATGATACAGATGCTTCCCCTCTAATAGTTTGCAATATTGAAAAGGTTGGGGATCACCTTTGACAGTGATCACTTTTCCATTATAGGGGAATTTGATGCATTGGTGATAGGTGGAGGGTATGACCTGCAAGGAATGAATCAATGGCCTCCCGAGGAGAATGTTGTAGGGGAGATCAAGATTGAGTACTTGGCGAGGGGTTTCAATTGTAATGGGGCCCACTTGAAGAGGTAAGGTGATCATGCCCTTTGAAATTCTTTCCGCATCATCATATGCTTTTATTGTGATCCTTCCTGATGTGTCTATCAGATCCTCAGAAAGCCCCAATTGTTTTATTAATTTGTATGTACACAGATTAAGCACGGATCCACCATCTATCAAGATACGTTTGACCTTATGCTTGTGGATGAGAGCTTCGATGTGCAAAGGTTTGTTATGATCCTCATCTGCGGGAGCATCTTGGGAGTTAAATACAATGTGCTGCTAGGCAGAAAGGTTTCCAATGAGGGTTTGAAATTGGGTGGCATTGATGTTATCAGGAATGCGTGATTGGAGAAGGGCTTGTTCCAAAATTTCTTTATGGACTGGAGAAGTCTTGAGAAGTTCCAAAATGGAGATCTGCGCGGGTGTCTTCCCAAGTTGATCAAGAAGGTCATATCGGCGGGTGGAAGACATGGGTGGGGGGTTTGGTGGGGGAGGAACTCCTTGGATGGTGACTCTTCCTCGACGTGTAGTTGCATTATAGTCATTTTGGAAATGGGAGTTGGAAGGCGTGGCACCTTGAATGACTATTCTAGCCGGATTTTGTCTGCTTTGGGAAGAAGGAGGATTAACTCCTTGGATGGTTATGACATTGACATGATTGTCTGCAGGTTCAATGCGACTTACTAAAAAATCAAAACCGGTTACGTGATTAGCGTAGTCATAATCCATTGTGTTAGATGATGAGCCTTTTCCTTTATCATTCTTTGAGAAGGGTTCCTGGTACATTTTGAGTTTGTCATTGTTATTACCAGGTTTTGCATTTGCTACCTCAATCTCACCTCTATCAATGAGATCTTGTATGTAGATCTTCAGTTTTATACACTTTCGTGTATCATGTCCCTTGATACGATGGTATTCACAATACTCATTTTCATTATACCATTTTGGTTTAGGTTGATTGGGATCAAACAGGCGAGTGATTGGGAAAACCACTATACCTGCTTGGACAAGTTTTTGAAACACCACTTCAATAGGCTCAGCAAGAGGAGTGAAATCTCTTGGAGTCCTGTTATTCGATCGGGGTGGTCGTCCTTGGATTGAGACATTGTTGTGAGGTTTTTGAGATTGATTTGAATTGTTTTGATTGTTGAATTGATGAATATTGGTGGTGGATTTTGGGGGAGCGGCCACGGTTTGGACCCGCTTTGCATCAGTTACACCATCATTGACCACGTTTTTATTTTTAGCCCAGAATTTTGGCTTGTCGTTATGATAAGAGGAAGAATTTTGTGATGACTTCTGGTAATGTTTCAAGGTTCCTTCCTCCAACAAGACACATTCGAGGGCGAGACCCTTATCGGTCAATTTTTGGAAGGATTTGATACATTGAGATATTAAAGGTCTTGAAAGTTCAAGCACCAAGTTCTTTTGAAATAGTTCAATTTGATGTTGTTCTGGCATGTCCCACTGGAATTTTTTGATAAGATGTCGCCATCTTTGTAGGAAATTGGTGAAGGTTTCTTCAGGCCTTTGTTTTGTATTACATAGGTCCATCATAGAAACATCATTACCCATGTTGTATGCATAGTGGGCCACAAATTTTTCTGCCAATCTGAAAAAGAGACAATGGAACCTCGTGGTAAAGATTAGAAACATGCCAGGGCGTCTCCCATGAGACTCTTGGGAAAGAGTCTGCGAAGATAAAAGTCACTATAGGAGACTTCTTGGCATAAAATGTGGAATTCTCGGACATGGTTGTGGGGGTCTCCTTTGCCTTCATACTTGGTGAATTTAGGGATCTCAAATCCCGGGGGATATGGTGCAACTGATATAGATGGGTCGTAAGGACAAGGGCAAAACTCTTTGAATGAGTAAGCTTTCCTTTTATTAGTCTTTTCTTTCATGTTTTTGATGATATTCTTCATGTCTTGAATTTCCTTGATGAGGTCGTGTTGTGGACTTTGATATTGATGGATTGTATTTGCCCCAAGAATTGGATGAACTAAAGAAGGTACACCACCACCGATATATTAATATGATGAGGAGGTGGGAACGTGGGATGTGATGACCAATGTCACTAGGGTTCATGTGATAGTTGGTTCCGGTCCACCAACTATTGTGATGGGATTGAATGCGGTCTGGATGAAATTTGCGACATTGTTGGGAGAAAGGGAAGTTTGTGGAATAGAAATATGTGGTTGAATAGAAGGAGGTGGTATAGAAGTTTGTTGGAGAATGGATGAGATTGGATTTGATAGTGGTATGGATGGTAAGGAGGAAGAAGGCGAGATGGAGACCATGGTGGGAGGTGTCGCGGGTGGCATTGATTGGGCTTGGATGATTGATGGGGCTGCAATTGATTGAGTTTGAATAGTAGGTGCAACACTTTGTGTGGGAGCGAGGTCTCCTTGTGGTTGTTGGACGAGAGTGGATCTATTAAATTCAGGTGGAAGTTGAGCTCCATGTTCAAGAAGAGTTTTCAGAAGTGTAGTAGGATTGTGTTTAATAAACTTTTCTATCATCTCTTGGTTATAAGAATCCGCTAAGAAAGTTTGCACTTCTGGACAAAGTTCATCTTGGTTAACCATGTCAAGATTTTGGCTTTGATCTTGATCGCTTGGTTGCCCACTTTGTGTATGATCTTGCATGGGATCTTCATATAGGACACCAATGTCTAGCATCCATATTGTTGATCAACCATCTTTTTCTTTTGGGATCAAGTTGCGACCATACACGATATTTGTGATGAAAAGACTTAGAAAAATTGTGATGAAATGACTTAGAAAATTTGTGATGGAAGGATTTTAGAAATTTGTGATAAAAGGACTTAAGAAATTTGAGGATAGAAAGACTTAAGAAATTTGTGGATGAAAGGATTTAAGAAATTTGTGTGATGAAAGGATTTAAGAAATTTGAGGATGAAAGGACTTAAGAAATTTGTGATGAAAGGACTTAAGAAATTTGAGGATGAAAGGACTTAGGAAATTTGAGGATGATTGATGAAGAAGGTATGGTAGTGATGGTTTAGAAGAAAACTTGATGACTAGGTTATCTTTGGCATGAACATGAAGGATCTATTTAAATGGCAAGTTGTATGAAGGGATATGACCACCCTGATTTGGACGATAGTAGGTGTTTCAAAGGACAAACTTGAATGTTGACATAGAGGATAAACTCTTAGCTTCTCTCTTAGGCTTATGAAAAATGGGACAAACGGAGTTTTGACGCAATTTTGGACTTGGCGTGGGTAATGACTTGGACAATTTGTTTGTGTCTTGACAAATATTTTTGCAAAGTGTTTGGGGATAGTGATGTGTTTTTAGTCTACTCTTGGCCAGTATGTATCAAACAAAGCAAACACAATGATTAAATGCATATTATCTCAAAGACACTCATGCTCATATACAACATTCTTAAGGCTGGCAAGGACAATAGTCATTGGATCCCAATCGGTTTCCCAGCTACGCTTACCCAGAGCAGACACTTAGATGCTTGACCCCACTGGGTCCCCTCCATGACACTCACTTCTCCAGGGCAGCTAAGCATCAATTCCCATGAAAACTCCTCATGGAAAACTTTGTGTCTCTACTAAGGGTCATAAAAATATGGGCCGCTTTAGAGGTCCGACCTCTTGCACCAATGACTAGAAGGTTTTTTGGCCACTATGCACAAGGTGTTTAATATGTCTTCCCATTAGGAGCTACCCTTCACAGTTGTGCAAGCGCAATTGAGGCCTATAGCCCAACGAAGCACCAAGAACTTACTAGTCACGCAAGTATGATTGAGATCTCTAGGATCCTAGTAAGCACCCAATGTGAGAGTGAACTCTCATATAGCCCCAACCATTAACCCTTTCGTAGTCAATGGTCTATTTATTATAGTGAGTTGGGAACCCCAGGTTTGGGTGTACTCACTTGGGTCGTTCCCCTCTTACCTTGTAAAAGAGAAAGTTGGGAGGGCAGGTCTGCTAGAGGTAAACACACAATCAAACAAGAAAAGGTTGGAGGGTCTGGATTTCTGATCGTCTAGTAAGACGAGAGCATACTTTCCTACCTTTACACTTTTCTTAAAGACACATAAGACAATGATTCATTCCATTTTAATTAATATCTAGGTGCCTAATTTAAATAAATGCACAATATTTGGTTGAATCAGCTAGGCAACCTGCAAAACCACTTGATTAGTAGTTTGAAAAATAGAGTCTTAAAAAAAAAATGTCTTACAAAACAACTTGATTAGTAGTTTGAAAAATAGAGTCTTCAAAAAGTGTCCTACAAAACAACTTGATTCGTAGTTTGAAAAATAGAGTTTTCAACAAGCGTCCTGCAAAAATCAACAAAATGACAAAAATATTAATTTTTTTTAATTTTTTGAAAATGAATAGAAAAACATGAATAAAAACTTTTTTACTAATGACAAATGTGGATTTGAAGAAAGCTTTGATGGGTAAATGGGGTTTGACTAGGTTTTTACCACTTCCCAAGGGATAGGCAAGCGAAAAATGGGGATTTTGGAGGAGAGATGAAGGAATGGGAAAATTTGTCCAAAGAAGCAAAATTTGAAGATGGATAATATGGGAAAAATTTGGAGGTGATTGGATGTAAAGGGAAGAAGTTATGGCAAACCCTAAAAATGGAGAAATATGGGATTTTGGGCTTCAAAAAGTGGATTTTTGAGATAAGGCCTCCAAGGAAGAAAATGTGGAAAATGGCAATATGAAGAATCTGGTGAAGTTTGAAGGGAAATGGAGTCAAGATAAAGAAGAAACCCTAGATTTAACGGAACAGAAACCCTAAATTCAATAGAACAAAAACCCTAAATTTAACAGAACAGAAACCCTAAATTTAACAAAACAGAAACCCTAGATTTAACAGAGCAAATTGTCGTACTAAACAGAATAAAATAAAAATGTCAAAGGTCCAGATTTCTGATTGTCTAGATAGACAAGAGCATACTCTCCTACTTTCACACTTTCCTGCGGGCGGACAGATTATATTTAAACAGAGCAGATAACAGGAAATAAATAAATTAAATGCAAACTATAGTTAGCGCCTAAAATTTTCAGACAGATTAACAAAGCAGACAGTAACACTACACAGATAGAAAAGTGTCAAAGGTCCGGATTTCTGATTGTCTAGATAGACAAAAGCATACTCTTCTATTTTCACATTTTCCTATGGTCAAAGCATACAGTCGTACTAAATAGAATAGAAAAGTGAAAGGTCTGGATTTCTGATTGTCTATATAGACAAAAGCATACTCTCCTACTTTCACACAGATTATACTAAAATAGAACAGACAACAAATCAAATAACAAATCAGATAATAGAGCTGTCATGCTACAACAGAAACAGAAACATAAAAAAAAAAGAAACAGAACAGAATAAGGAGGAGCTGTCACGCAGAAATGCAGAGCCACGATTCTGGAACCTGCGAAAAAGATATATATATATATATATATATATATATATATATATATATTTTTTTTTTTTTTTTTTTCTGCAATCGCGCTATTCTGGAACCTGCGTCTCACAACTCACAAAAACCTAAAAAAAACAACAACATTAGTTCTCAGAGACATGAGTCCCACTGGACATGCCAAAATGAAGAGGGGAAAATAGATTTGAAAGGTAAACTGATCAAAACATAATGAAATAAACATGCAGAATGCTAAAATATCATTAAAAGACCATTTCACCTTGCTATTTTACCTTCTCCTTCGGATTGAGCTTGATGAAGTGAAGGCGCCCCTTGATAATGCTCCACTTGATGTGCTCCTTTGATTGCTGGATGTGGATGGCTCTCCAATATTGTGCACAAATGATAAGGATGAATGATAAGGATGAGATGATCAAGTTGCCAAGATGATTTCCTGGGCTCAAAAGGGCAGCATAAGCTTACTGGATTTCAAGATGTTTTTTGAATGAAGGGATGGAACCCTATTTTATAGGAAGAGGAGAGGAAAATGGATGGCTAGGATGAATTCAAGATGAAGGGCTAAGATTTACTTGTGAGGTCACACAAGGTCCAAGAGAGGGTGTGGAGACCAAGAAATATGCCTTAAAGGCATTTCGTATCTCCACACTCTACAAGATGCATTGGAGGAATTAAAAATTCTCCAAAAATGGATATTATGGGGATTAGAAGAATAAAAAGGAATTAAAAATTCCTTGGGAGAGGGAAATGCCTAGAGGAATGTGAGATTTCGAAAATCTTACATTCATCTAGAAAAAGAGCATTTAAAGCTAGTGGTTGGATGAAAGGACAAAGAGTTGACTTTGTGGCTAATCATGATGATTAGCCATTAACGACTCATTAGGAGGGGAATTAGAGGAAATGTTAGGTGGGATTTATATTTGTAGGAGAATTTGACTAGGAGAGAGAATGAGTGGAGGGAATAAAAAATTAGAAGAATAATGTTAAGTGAGTTTAGGGAGTTTCTAGAAGAATTTATTAGGTTAATGATGAATTAAGAAGATGATTTGTAGGAATCGTGTAGGTTAACTAATTAATTGAAATTAATTAGCTAAGAGGAAGATTTGTGAGGATTTGATTTTTTAGAAGAATAAAGAAAGGGATTGATTTATTAAATAAATCAATCATATGTTATAGTGACAATATTAATTATATTTAATTAATATTGAGAAGAATTTTAATTAACATAATTAATTAATTAATTATGTGAGGAATTAAAAATAATTAAAATAATTATTTTTAAGTGTCTACAGCACCCTCCCAACTTAACCTAGCACGTGTCCACACAAGCTGACGAGATTTCAGGGAGTGTACACGGATTTAGAAAGGCATAATCATAATGAAATAATAAATGTGTAATTAAAATAAAGTGCAATATGTACATACTTGCAGTCGTACGAAAAATGATAACGAAATGAAGTGAAATGACAGATAAGAAGATGGGATGGAATGACGTGGATGGAATTTTATTTATGGAGAAGAATATTCCCATAAGACATGGAAATATTTATGATGAAGCGGCAAGCATGTTCGCTGCAATGGCTGCAGGAACCTTTACCTTTATTACTTTGCTCAGTTGCAGCAGGAGCCTGCTCAGTTGCTGTAGGAACCTTATCAGTTGCTGCAGGAACTTTTGTTTTATCCTTTTGGTCAAATTGCTGCAGGAACTCCTCTTTAGTGGCTGACTTATGATACAAACGCAATCGGTGACCATTCACCAAAAGCTTAAACCGAATAGGGTCAATTGTGGTCAAATGTACAGCTCCATTATTGAAAACTTCTTCTATCTCATATGGACCTAACCATCTGGTTTGCAGCTTCCCCATAGTATCTTTATATCTGAAGTCATACAATAGTGCCCAGTCATTGGCTTTGAACTTCTTTTCTTTGATATATTTATCATGCCACTTTGTTCTCTAATTTTGGATCAGTTCTATCTGTTGGACAACTATTTTCCTCCATTCATCCAGAGCATTCCATTGCTCAATACATTCTTTTTGTGCTTCAGATAATGTCATATTTAATTGCAAAGTTGTCCTCAAAGTTTTATGCTCAAATTCAATAGGCATCATTGCTGTTTTTCCATAAACCATCTCAAAAGGTGTAAAACCAATTGGTGTTTTCCAAGTTGTTCTTTATGCCCAAATTGCTTCTGAAAGCCTATGAGACCAATCTTTTTTATGAACAGATACTGTTTTAGTAAGAAAAGCCTCAAGCTCCCTATTTGTAACCTCTACCTGTCCATTAGCTTGTAGATGATATGGAGTAGATTTCCTGTGCTTTATATTGTACTCGTTGACCAAAGCTGCAATCAATGTTGAAGTAAATTGTGGGCCCTGGTCTGAGACAATTTCTCTTGGTACTCCATATCTTGTAAATATCTCCTCATAAAGAAACTCAACCACCTTATTATCTCTTGCATGTGTCATAGCACGAGCTTCCACCCATTTTGTTACATAATATGTACATACTAAAATGTAGGATTTTCCATTAGAAGGTGGATCAATTGGGCCAACAAAATCTAAACCCCATTTATCAAATGGTGCTACTGATATTTGTGGATATAATGGCATCTCATCAGATTTAATAGGTCTTCCCATATGCTAGCATCTGTCACATTTTCTTGTATACTGTGTTGCATCCTTGTGTAATGTGGGCCAATAGTATCCTATATTTAGTACTTTGAGTGTTGTTCTTTTGACAACAAAATGTCCTCCACATGGCTCATCATAACATGCATGCAGGATATCATATGTTTCATCTTCCCTTACACATCTTCTCATGACTTGGTCAGGCTCAGTATAAAAAAAACAATCAACAATCCATGAGAAGTTAAAAAATTTTCTACTAACAACCTTCTTTCTTTAGGAGAAATGAATTGGCATTTTAGCAGCAGCTAAGTAGTTGGCAATATCAACATACCAGGGAGTGTGGGATTGTATAAGGAATAAATGTTCATCTAGAAAAGCATCATCTATTACTATAGAATCCTCTTGCAATTGAAGTCTTGAAAGATAGTCTGCAACCACATTAGACTTCCCTGGTTTATCAACAACTGTGATATCAAATTCTTGTATCAACAATAACCAGCGAGCCAATCTGCTAGTAATTGAAGGCTTATTCATGAGGTATCTGATTGCAATATGATCTGTATGCACAAATATGGGATATCCTATGATATAGTGCCTGAATTTGTTGAGTGCATATATAACAACTAACATTCCCTTTTCAGTGACTGTGTAATTCAACTCAGGTCCATGTAAGTTCTTGCTAATATAATATATTGCACTTTCCAATTTGTCAATCTTTTGTCCCAATGCTGCTCCTAATGCATAATCATCTGTATGAATTTGAAATGGTAAAGACCAATTTGGACCTTTAAGAACTCGTGCTTGAGTCAAGGCATGTTTAAGCTTTAAGAAAGCTTCATTGCATGCAAAGGTCCATTTAAATTCCATATCCTTGGTAAACAGTGAATATAAGGGACTTGCAATTTTTTTGAAATCTTTGATAAACCTTCTATAATATCCAACATGACCAAGGAAACCTCTTACATCTTTTTGCTTCATAGGGGCATTGATATGCTGAATGACTTCAATCTTTGTTGGATCCACTTGTATTCCTTTTACAGAGATATGGTGATTCCTTCCTGCATCATGATGAAGCATTTCTCACTATTTAATGACAAACTATAGTCCTCACATCGCTGCAAAACTTTTTTCAGGCTCCCTAATGCTTGTTCAAATTCAGAACCATAAGTTGTAAAGTCATCCATATAGATTTCCATGATGTCTTGAGAAATATCAGAAAAGATACTGATCATTTCTCTTTGAAAAGTGGCTTGAGCATTACACAACCCAAAAGGAAGAACAAAATATGCATATGTGCCCCAAGGACAAGTAAATGTTGTCTTTTCTTGATCCTCCGGGGCTATCTGAATCTGATTGTAACCACTGAATCCATCAAGAAATGAAAAATATCTTTTACCAGCTAAAGAATCCAATACCTTATCCACAAATAGTAATGGAAAATGATCTTTTCTTGTTGCTAAGTTCAAGGCTCTATAATCAACACATACCCTCCATTTCCCTCCTTTCTTAGGGACTATTACCAAAGGTGATATCCATTGGCTATCAGAGATAGGATAGATAAATCCAGACTTTAACAACTTCTACAATTCTTCTTTAACTATTTCTTTTAATTCAGGATTGATTCTTCTTTGCAGTTGTCTGAGTGGGCAACATTCTTCTTTTATATAGATATGGTGGGTGCAAACTGTTGGATCTATCCCATGCATATCTTTGTAATCTCATGCAAAAGCATTTTTATGACATTTGAGCAAGTCCATGAGGGTCCCCTTTTGAGTATCTGAAAGATCTTTATTGATATTCAAACAGTTATTCAAATGAACTTCTATCTTGATAGTAAGATCAATCTGGTTCATATCAAAAAAATGAGAAGAAGAGACTTCCTACGGCAACAAAGTATGCAATATATTAGTGGCTGCAGGAAAGTTCAAACCTGCAATATTTGAAACTAACTCCTGCAAGTGTTGTTCTTGTATCAACTCATTTATCAGGTTTTATAAAGAATTGAGTCTTCATCATGTAATTGCATGAATGGCCCTCGATTAATCATCATAAGGTGATTAATAGAGTCAACTTCCTCAAATTTTTCTCCCAAAATAGGCCAAATGACTTGCTGTTGATCATACTGGGGTTGTGCAGGCGAATACAAGGCTAATGTTTTTGTAGAGTTCCCATCTAAAATAGTCATATCCCCTGATCTACACCCAATATATGCATCAGCTGTTGCAAGCCAAGGTCTTCCCAAAATTACCGGATATCCTTCCAATGTTGCCTTTGGAGATAGAATCATAAAGTCTGCAGGGTATTCCCAGGAATCCAAAATAACCACTACATCTTCAATCATACCATTAGGTCTCACTGTAGAGCTATCAACAAGCTGTAGAACTGTGGGTTTAGGCCTTAGACTATTTATTTCAAGTTGTTTCATTACTTCTCTTGTCATCACATTAATGGCTACCCCTAAATCAATTAAAACATTTCTTATCTGGCTGCCATTAATGACTATACTTACAAGAGGACTACTTGGATCAGAATATTTTGGAATTGCAACCTTGCCTAACATAATATTTGCTAGTTGACCCATAACATGCACTATTTGCGGATCCTTCTTCTTCCTACCAGGTTTTTTTAGACATGCTTCTCTCAGTGCCTTACTATATATAGGAACATTTTTTATTGCTTGCAACAATGGAATTTTAACACATACATATTTCAGTTGATCTATAATATCAAAGCCTTGCTCTTGTTCTGTGAGAACTTCCTTTTCTTTCAATCTCTGGGGAAATGGTGGTAATATCTGCTTCTGAGGTATTGTATCTGTTGGATCAAAGATTTCTTTTTCTTCTTGTACCTCAGTAATAACTGGAGGAGATGGATTAGACAATTTTGTCCCAGATCGGAGGTGAATATCACTTAGAGATAGAGAATAGGCTAGGTATTGATTAAGATCAACTGAATAAGCTTGTTGTTGTTGTTGAGATTTGATATTAGGATTTAGCATTGGTTGAGTGGGCAACTGCGTTGGTTTAGGTGGGACAATAGTGGCTGCAGGAGGAGGCATTATTGCAGGAGGCTGTGGCTACTGAATAGGCTGTTGATAACTAGAAGATTGGGCAGTCCATGGCTGACTCCCCCTCCATTGAGGAGTAGGTTGCCAATTCCCTTAAAACTGACTTCCTTGGCCCTGAGGTGGATACCAATTCCATTGTGGTTGCTGCCATTGTGGCATTTGATTAGCAAAATGCTGCCCTTGGCCTTGAGAACCATACCAGTTTTGATAATTACCAAGATTTTGAGCATATGGTGGTTGCCATTGGTTATTTGGTACATAAGAATTTCCACTATAACCAGAAAAAGAAAGTGGATCCAGAGGCATACCTTGTCTTTGAAAATTTGGCCTTCTTTGAGAAACATAGAAGACTTGCTCATCCTCACCTTGTATTGGCTTGAAGTCAAGAACCTCCACATTTGCAACCATTTTACATCTGCAATCCTTCTTTCACTGTTTACAATGAGGGCAAAATTATGCAAGAAATGCATAAGCTTCTTCATGCTTCTTCTTAGCTAAAAGTGTATCCAACTGAGTAGCCATATTATTTATGATGTCCTCCTTAAATTCCTTCAATAAATAACTAAGTTCCATTATAGAAACTCCAGTACCAAATGCTAATGAAGGTGTTCATGGCTTGAAATGCCTATTCTTCTTAGAAGAAGATCTGGAATACTTGTTACAAATTTGTCCTATTTCAGCCCAAGTGGACTGTGTAATATCACCTCCTCCCATAAGATCCAAAGAATCAGTGCATTCATCACTGATTCCCCTCAAAAATATCAATTTGAGGGAATCTTTATTTAGAGTACTCTGTTTGGACTTCTTGACACTAAACAGAAACCTCTCCAGATAATCTTCAAGACTCTTATCCTCTTTCTATGTCATTCTAAAGATATATTCCCCATGATGATCAATGCATCTACAATAATCTTTATATTTTGCAAGAAACAATTGTTTCATCTCATCCCATGTATTGATTGTGCTACTACCCAAGCTCATGAACCATCTTAAAGATGATTCCTTCAAGGTTGCAAGAAATATTTTGAGTCTATGGGCATCTATAGTATAGTCAAAACTCCTACAGAGAACGTCAAACTCAAACAAAAATGTGTCTGGATCCTTTGACACCAATCCATATAATTTAGGGAGAAAAGATGCTGGAATGTTCTTGAGATTGGCATTATCATGTTGATTAGATATGGGGAACTCAAACATTGGGTCTAGTGGTGGTGGTGGATTATTTCCACCAGGAGGTGGGTTTCCTTGCATTGGACTTGTGGGGGTTGTTACTATATGAAATTCTTCTTCTTGAGGTCCAAAGAGGAACTGAAGACTACCTTATGGGAATTCAGATTTAGGGTGGTTCAAACTCTCTGGGGTTTGATAAAGTTCAACAAAAGGAATTATATCTAAGGAATTATTTTCTGCATGATTAGGATGACTGGGCATAAATCTACCTAGAACATCTCTTCTTCGCCTATGCATGTAGATTCATGAAATTTATTCGAACAATCAGGTATGCCAAAAGAAAACAATTAACTGAAAACTGAAAAAACAATAACCATAACAGGTTCTTAGTTTGACACCATCCCCGACAATGACGCCAAAAATGTTCAACCCAACAATAAGAATAATAACTCTAGTTGAAGTCTCAACCTGAAGTTTGGACATTCATTTGGTAAAGTCACTATTTTCATAGCTAGTGTTCATTTGATTGTCAACCCAGGGACGTAATACTTAAAATGGGTCTACACTATATATGCACTAAGTTCCTGCAACAACTATTCTACATTACTGCAACAGCTAACATTATGCAAAAAAGGTAATCAAGAATGGAAACTATGGAAAGGCTATAGGAAGACTTCTGCATAAACTCATAAAAGCAATCCTGGATAAATTCAATGCTGATAAAGAGAAATTACTCTGTTCTGGCTTGGTTGCAGGAACAGTCAGTGAATCTATTTCTAGTGGCTGCAGGAACAGTCAATGCAAGAATGTCTACTGCGGCTAAGGAAAGAAAACTAATTTTAATGAATGCACAGGAGCACTCACCAAGTGGGCCCCCTTGGATGAGTGATACTAGGCTTTCTAGAAACAACTCTAATAGATCAAAATAACATAATTTTATTCATTGTTCTTGAAAGTCATTACATGATTCAATATGAAAATAAACTCAAAAATACTTATGAAAATCCTCCGCTCAATTCTTCTCTCTTTCTATCTAACCTCTCAAAAGAAGAAGAGCTTCTTATTAAAAATAAATCATCTACAATAGACAACACAAATCACGCTGAAAAGAAGAGGTGGATGATTGATCGAGAAAGGAGATAGCTGGAGTTATGCTGTAGGAAACACGGATCTAGACCGAACCACAGTTATAACATACTATGGCAATATTTACAACTTCAATGTCCACTTTAAATTAGACATTGGTAGTATCGCTTGATTGCTTCTCTTATGTTGTTCCTTACGCTTGCTCAACTTTTCTACAATTTGATCTTCAGTCATCTTCTTGAGTATCCTTCCCTTCAACAGGTGCGATAAGCGAACATCCACCACAACATCATTTATTCTTTGCACTACAAAAGAAATAACATACAAGAACATACATATGCATTTTATTTAATCAACACATATATTAATTTCACATATGATCTTGCCCTAAATAATCCGCATAGCTGCAAGAATAAATGACATGGCTGCAGGAATAAATGACATGGCTGCAGGAATAAACTGACAAAGATGAAACATGATTTAATAAGTTCAGGCTTAACATATGGAATACATATAGTCAAATTCCAATACACATCACTACTACTATGCAAACCAAAAGATGACAAAAACTCAAGAGTTCTAAGGATAGAAATATGACAATGTCTCAACCCATCAACCATGTCAAAACCTTCAACATCGTTCACCGATTCACAATGCAATTCCGATCACCTCATATCTCTACTAGACATGTTGAATGATGCAATCACAAACTTTCTTCTATTCTGCTCGCTCGCCAAATGCTCCCAAGATTGTAATGTGTCAAATGAAATTTAAATTTTTTGTTTTATTTTTTTTCAAACTACTACAATAAATGCTTTAACTGACAAAACCCTACAATGCCTTAAAACACTCTTAAGCATATTACCGGTTGAAAAAACTCAATGATATTTACTGGTTATGATTCAAAAAGACTTATAAATATCAGAATGCATCAAAATATGCAGATTTAAGTTACAGTACTTCATCCAGGGGTTCATCTCAACATATGACAACAAGCTCACCCCATGTTGTAGAAACAACTTAGTTTGATGGTGATGGATTCTCCACACTAGGTGAAGAATTTTATTCCTCATTTGGTTTGTCATCACTCTTCTTCTTCCAGGTTCTATTCATCTCATCTCTGGTTTCTTCAATATCAACTTTCTGCTTTCCTTTCCAGTCTGCGGGATGATTCACCAGTTGGTTCTTCTGTGTTTTGCAAAACATAGCAATGTGTCCCGGTTTTTTACAATGATAACATGCCATTCCAGATGTTTTCCATGATCCTGCATTGCCTCTACCCATCCTTCTTCGATAGTTCATTGCCACATGTCCAAAGTTGTTGCAGATTACACAAATCACATTAATTATTTTCTTCATCTCATAAGGACTAGACCGGTTAACATAGGGTTTTTTCCAATTAGTGCTTCTTCAGTCATTGAAATTCCTTCTCCAATCACCATAAGTCCTTGGATTCATATGAGGTGTTGGATAATTAGCTCCATACCTGTATACAATAGATCTATGCCCATACACGTGTTGGCAATCGACACTCATTTGATTAGTTTCAATATTTTGTCATTTATGGTAATATGTTTTGACTTTCATTCCTTGGTTTGGTTGTTTACCGATAGACACTTCACCGGCACCGGCAGGTATCCTCACTGGTAGGAAGGATTATTTGGGTACCGACATTGGAGGTCGACATGACTTACAACAGGATACTAGTATTGGAGGCCGATATCATTTGGGAGATTCGACAATTGGCAATTGATTTTAATTTTTATGTATATATGTAATTGAGTCGACATGCATATTCATTTTGTAAATTATCTATGTAAGCTGACATAAGGCATGAAGGATTGTAAGGGTATATAGACCAGTTGATTAGATCATTTTTTGATATGTTAGGATGTAAAAAAGATATGAGAGTGATATTTGCAATGCGAGGAATGTTGATTATGTAAGAGGTTATTCCGGTAGAGGTTTAGAGTTTCAGAACCAGAATAGTGAGAGCTTGAACTAGAGCTCTATCAGGCATAGAAGATGCAGTAAATGAGTTCAATTTTATGTTTTCTTATTCAAAGTGACTATAGTCAGTGAGACTCCTTTGTGATGAGCAGTGTGCTCTAGGTTGTAAGCCTTCCTGCAAGTGCAACCCCCCATATTTTGTAATATCTTTTCATATGGCCAATGGATTGATATTGTGGGTCACAAATCCCACCATGGTTTTTCCTCTTTGAGGTTTTCCATATATAATTCTCTATGTTATGGTATTCATTTGTGTGATTGGCTTATTGATTGTTTTACTTCTTTCAATTATATGTACTGGTTTACCGGTTGGTGAATGCATGCTATAATAAGGTTAAAATTGATCATTATGGTAGAACACTGATTCACCCCCCCTCTTAGTGTTCTTGGATTCCAACAATTGGTATTAGAGATTTGTGCCTCGAAGGAAGTTTAATAGCTGAAAGGATGAAGAACTTGAAGTTACAAGATGAAATGAATTTTGCCAAGGAATTCAATCTTATTCTACAGAAGAGGATGTCATTTGTTCAAGCTAGGAGGAAGGAACTTTTGCAAAATCAGGATAATGAAGAGAAAGATGCCCTTAATGAAAGATGTCAGAAGCTTAGTCAAGAGAACATGGTCACGAGGAATGAAATGCAAGCCTTAACTATGAGGATGTCAAAGGAGATTGAAGACCAAAAGATGAATGAAGAAAACCTTGGGAGATCTCTGAAAGATAAATCTGAAGAATGCATTCAGTTAATTCATGAAAATGATGTGTTGAGAACTGATTTAGTGCAATCCTAGAGTAATGAACAAGAACTTGAGAGACAAATGATAATTCTAAGTGATGATCTGACTATTGCAAATGAGTACAAGGACATTTATTGAATTATTGAAAGTCAAAGACATAATGGAGATTCTAGTGGATTTGGATTTGAACAAGGTCAATGCTCTGGTACTGCAAATGAAGATCAAAACTAGAAGACACCGGTAAGGCAACTTAATGCTTACAAATTTAATGGTAGATGCTTTGTTTATAATAAATTTGGTCACATGGCTAGGCAATATAGAAATAGAGAAAATCAAAACTATAATTATGCTCCTGGTCAATGTTCTAAATGCAATAAGTATGGTCATAAGACAGAAGATTGCAGAATGAATGTTAAATATTATGCATGTGGAAATTTGGACACATGGATAATCAGTGCGGGTCAAACAATTATGCTAGTTTTAGCAAAGCAATTCAAAAGAACAATGTTACATGTTATGCATGCAACAAGATTGGACACATAGCTAAGTTCTGTAGAAGCAAAAATACACCGGTTGACAATGATGGATCAAATGATAAAGGGAAAGAGAAAGTCAATGAAATCCGACAAGATCATATCAAGAAATGAGTCAAGAAGTCTTACGATCAATCAACAGATGGAAATGCTTAGGTTTATCAACCGACAGAGGAGGTTGCTCTTGCACCGACAAGAAGCTCATCTGGTAACTGAGGCAGATGCCTTAGGGGTAGGAAAAATTCATAATAATACTGCTTAAGCCCCAGGAAGGATTTTTGAAATATGTTCTAGACATTGGAAAGGTTTATCCGGTATGGAGATGTTCGATCAAGATCCGGTATGTTTCATCGGAAGTCATTCATATCGATGACGAATTAGGGTTTCTTGAAGGTTAAAAGGTTGAATCCACTTTATTTTTGATCACCTTGCATTCAGAGTGATTAAGAGCGATTTAGAGCGAGTCTAAGGCGATTCAGTGTAATCAGATATCTTTTTTAGCGATTCCACCAGCAATCAGAAGATTTCTTTAGGGTTTCATCGACAACTATTTCTCAGGTATTTATCTTTCATAATGGAAGAGGGATCATCCTCTGCACCTACTTTTATTGCAAATCCTACTGTTGTTGAGGTTAAGGATCGTCCTAGGCTGACTTTCAAACAATGTCCGCATATTGCCCCCTTGGATGATTCATTTGGTGCTTTTTCCCATGTCCTAGAAGGAGTTGGATATGACACTTGAGGTTGCAGATAGGAAAATATTTCATAGCAAGCACATGATAGTTAGCCTTATGTTAGGTAGGGTTAATGAGATAATCACTGAGACCCACAAGGCATGGGTTCAATTCTTTGCTGAAAACCCTGGTTTCTACACTTCACCAAAAGCTAAAATAGACACTACGGACATCCCCGTTTAAGGGAAAGGAAAAGGTATAATGGGTACCTCATCTACAATTTTGAAAGATATGAAGGCATTGGATATCGATCCCCCGGTAGAATCTAATGTACAAGACACATAGGTGATACCGACAAATGTAGATATACCGACAGATTCACATAATGTACAGGTTACAAATGTTGAGGACAATGGTCCTCTGGATCAGAATGTACAGGTTGAGAACATAGTTCATAAGGAGGAACCGACAATAACTGATACTGCACCAAGTGGTGAAGCCACCAGTGCAAAAGAAGAAGCTATTAAAGTTAATCAACCATCAGAGGAGAAGAGAGAGGAATCCAGTAGGGAACCGGTAGTGAGCACATCATTATTGTCAATTGACACCTCATAGGTAGAGCAGAAAAGCATAACTGAGATGAGTTCTATTGAGCTCATGATGATGGATGCACAGAAGATGATGAAGGAAGGATATGTGGACAAAGTAATTATAGATCAGTGAATCCCAATTTTGCATAGACTTGTCCCGGAGTGCCATTTTGACAAAGGAGCAAGCCCATCTGGCAAGCTCAAAATAATCACAGAGCACATTTCTAAGGACTTTCAATCTTTACAACAGATATCTAACCGACAGACATTGGAGAGGTTCACACAAGCTAAGAGAGCTACTTTTAATCAGATGATTGAATCAGAGAAGAAAGAGATTATTGATAAGCTGAAGTTAATTGATAATGCTTTAATGAAATGTACTAATATTTATAGAGTATGCTACAACACTGGTTTACTTACAACAGATTTAGATAAAGGGATTAAGGATTTACAGGAGAAGATTGTAGGTATAGTCAATTTTTTTGGTGGTTCAAATTCTTTGACTACATCTATTGATGGTCAGATTTTGATATTGGAAGCTCAAGTTTCAGCTCTTGAAAGGGAAAAAGACAAAATCATCAGGAGAGCTAAAGGACTTAGAGTATTGGTGAGTCCTTGGTTGGACTCTTTGAGTGTACATAAGAAGGAATGCATTGATTTGGTTGGTAATCCCACACCAGCAGAGCTTAAGGATAAAGAGTCATATGCTCACATGCTTAATGGACTTGTATTTGTTTCTGACACATTCAAATTTGGTTGGGATACTTATCTAGAGATTTTTGAGAAATCCTTTCCAGAATTTTTCAAGTATATTCAGCTCCGGCAAGGTATTTTGGGACACACTCTTTGTACAAAATTTCATTCTTCGTCCCAGTTTTTGGTATTTTTTTTGGCATTGATGTCTAAGGGGGAGGTATAGGTGAAATATATATTCTTTTCATCAGGAGATATGGAGGTATGGAGTATTTTGTATAG
Source organism: Cryptomeria japonica (assembly GCF_030272615.1). Lineage (NCBI taxonomy): Eukaryota > Viridiplantae > Streptophyta > Pinopsida > Cupressales > Cupressaceae > Cryptomeria > Cryptomeria japonica. The sequence continues at coordinate 319,697,358 of NC_081414.1, read as the reverse complement.
ATCATGATCACAGATGGATATTAAGCTCAGGGGGAGCAATCTCAGGTTGAAACCGACAGATGGAAACTATTATCATTTTTCACATGAGTGTTGCCATCAATGCCAAAGTGGGAGATTGTTGGGAATTGACACTCATTTGATTGGTTTCAATATGTTATCATTGATGGAAACATATTCTACCTTTCATTCCTTGGTTTGGTTGTTTACCGACAGACACTTCACCTGCACCGACACCGGCCCCGACAAGTATCTTCATTGGTAGGAAGGATTCTTTGGGTATAGGCATTGGAGACAGACATGACTTATAATAGGATACTGATATTGGAGGCCGACATCATTTGAGAGGTCTGACAATTGGCAATTGATTTTGATATTTATGTATATATGTAATTGAGCCGACATGCATATTCATTTTGTAAATTATCTATGTAAGACGACATAAGGCATGCAGGATTGTAAGGGTATATAAGTCAGTTGATTAGATCATTTTGTGATATGTTAGGATGTGAAAAATATATGAGAGTGATATTTTCAATGCCAGGAATGTTGATTATGTAAGAGGTTATTCTGGTAGGGGTTTAGGGTTTCAGAACCAGAACAATTTGAGCTTGAATTGAAACTCTATGAGGCATTGTAGATGTAGTAAATGAGTTTAGTTTTATGTTTTCTTATTTAAAGTGACTGTAGTCAGTGAGGCTCCTTTGTGATGAACAATGTGCTCTAGATTGTAAGCCTTCCTGCAAGTGTAGGCCCCCATATTTTGTAATATCTTTTCATATGGACAGTGGATTGATATTGTGGGTCACAAATCCGATCGTGGTTTTTCCTCTTTAAGGTTTTCCACGTATAATTCTCTGTGTTATGGTATTCATTTGTGTGATTGGATTATTGATTGCTTTACTTATTTAAATTATATATGTACCGGTTTATCGGTTGGTGAATGCATGTTATATTAAGGTTAAAATTGATCATTCTGGTAGAACACTCATTCACCCCCCCTCTCAGTGTTCTTGGATTCCAACAACATGTTGCATGTATAATAGTAACCTTCAAATTTTCTAGGCACATATCTAGTATTAGGTCTATAACCAGTATTAGCATCAGATCTGCTTCTATAAACATTAGCAGTATGTCCTGGTTTATGACAATTAAAACAAATAGGTTTGTAAGCTTTCTTACCGGTAGGCTTCTTAGAATTAGGAGTTGGTTTACCTTCATGCATGTTGCTCTTGGTATCAGAAGGTTATGCTTTCTCAAATGTATTGTATCCTAACCCATATGTATCACCTTTCATCCCCTAAGATTGGATCTATTCATCCAACATGGTAGAACTCTTGTTGAATTTTGCAAGCTTCTCATTAGCTTTTGTAAACTCTTTAGTAAGATCTTCATATTTCTTCATAAGAGTCTCTCTAAGAGACATTGCCATATCAAGATCTGTTTTGACTTCTTCTTTCTCTTCTTCTCCTCAAGCCAGTGTGCATATAGAATGCCATTTTTTTAATTTACCTTATAGATCTCATGATCTTTCTCTTTGATCTTGTTTTCAGCTGCCCTCCTAGCTTCAAGTTCTTGACTCATCTGGATTGTAAGGGCTTCAAGCTCTCTCCTCAAGTTAAGTTTCTCACCATTTAGTTTCTCCACTTCCTCAACCAATGCATCTATTTTTTCTCCATCAGAAGAGATGCTTTCATTGATCTCCAATAATTGTTTGGTCAGTTCCTTCCTTTTAGCTAGTGATGTATTATACTTGCCTCTTAGGGTTTCTAGTTCTTCCTTGGTTTCTGCAAGTTCCTTAACCATCTCTTGGTAACTCATTCCTTCCCCCATATTTGGATTAGGATTAGAGATCCCTTCCAAGTAGTTAAGCCTTAAGAAATTTAGGCTCTGATACCAATTGATGAACTTATAAGGCACTGAGAGGGGGGGTGGTGAACCAATACAAGTAAAAACAATACAAATTCGATTATCAATTTTACCAACTTAAAACTTAATAGGCATATAAGAAATAACACCAAGTATGCAATCCCCACATAAAGCATAAACCACATGACATAAGAATTTATACATGGAAAACCCAAATGAGAAAAACCACCGTGGGAGTAGTTACCCACAAAGATCCACTATCTGTAGTATAGAGATCTGACCGGTTAAGGTCTACAACACACGGTTAGGGGCACACCCTGTTAGAAGTGTCTAAGCCTGGTTAAGAGATTTACAAAAAGGCATGTGAGGACTAGCCCTATTAGGAGCTACCCAAGTTAATGGGTTTTGCAAACACAAGTTAATGTGTCACCTAGTTAGAGGATTTAATGATTAGAGTTGTTAGGATTTGACTGCATCCTGTTAGGAGTGACCTTGTAAGAGGATTTTCTTGCTGCAACTGTTAGGGAGACAACAAGTACAAATGATCTCAGTATAACACCTTTAGTGTCTGATAAGATCCACTTTAAAACATTACAACATCACATATTCTTCATGTCTCTCAACTCCTCTGATCACCACACTATCAGAAATACAAAATTCACTAAATGATCTTTCACACTTTCAAGCTCATACACATATATCCCTTTATACCTCATCACACATTTAAAATTATCATTAGGTCGGCTAGAACCTTGTTATAATTTCCTAGGTTCAATGCATCTAGACAATCTTGCATTGTACACCTTAGTTATGTCGGCCACCGACATAACAAATCCAATTCTGTGTTGTTTTACCGATCTGAGTGATTTTCATCACTACCGGGTAAGTCTTAGTTAGAATACCTGCTCTATCAATAAAATCATGTTCATCTGATCGAATCAACACGTGCAGTCACAAACATAACTTCATCTACCAGTCTTCATTGCTATTGTAAAACCGCATCATCTCATTCTACATAGATTTCCTATACCGGTTGTTGGAATATAATATTGTCTGTCTTTTATTGGTTAAAGTCCTAAATACCGATTCTGATAAAATTGTCTCTACTTACCGGTTAAGCCTTGTCGGTTGACCTATAGGACTTAGATGACTATAAAAACATAGTTGTCATCAATGACAACATACAACATAGTCATCATACAACAATCTAATCAAACACGTACCGGTTACATCAAGCAAACAAACAATTACCAGTTTAGATCAAATGATCAAATGCCAACAATTATCGCTATCATCTTTTATCTCAATAATTTTATTTCAATATCTCTTTGCTTTCACTGAATTATAAAAAAGATTGTATTTTGGTCTCCCTCTTTCAACCTACATTCCCTTGAATTTTGCCTCCAATACACCTCTTCCCGAGCTAGAATTTCATTGTACTTAGATTTTAAATCTTTTTCCTTCTACTAAATATCTTATGTCATTCCTACCATCATAATCCTTTCTTGAGCTACTCTCAACTCATCAATTTTTTATCTTCAAATATGTTTCTAAACTTAACTTTGTTCCACTCCTTAAGCTTGCCCTTAATGTATTGAATTATTTTGAAAAAAATAAAGGCTCTTTTACCTTCAACAAATGGAGCATCACTCGACCATTGAACTATAAGGTTCATCATGCTATTATCTCTCAACCATATTTTCTCAAATTTGAAAGGGCATCGAGTGGGAAAATTGTCCATTTCAATATTTTAGTTATTAGTTCCATCGGAAAATGATCTAACGCACACAAAGGTCTAATAAGAGCCTCAAATATTAGTGGTTTTTCTGCCCAATCTCCTGGACCACAAAAAAAAATGTCCAATTTTTCCTTTATATGACTTGACCCCCATCTTTGATTTGTCCATGTGAAAGACCCATTGTTTATTTTAATTTACCACAACCCATTGCTTGTAACAAAATTTTGAAAGGCTTTTTGGGATTCTCACTCTTCCTCCTGACTTATCTGCCAACTCTAGGGTAGCAATAAAATCACCACCAAAAATAACCAAATAAACTTCTAGATCCTTCAATATTTTTGTGATCTACTGCCATACTTCAATTTTCTTTCTAGCTTGTACTGGACCATAAATATTTATCACATAAATGTCACAATTGAGGCTAAAAGAGTGAATTTTAACTAGTTTCTAATATTTAGTTTCTTGCCAACTCTCTAAACCCACTGTGATAGGGTTCCATAAAAAACCCAAACCACATGCAGCCCCTACTACCTCTACAGAGGATTTTTTCCACATTCGCCAACTTCTAAGCAAGTTTTCCCCTTCAACTACCCCCATTTTTGTTTCTTTTAACAACACTAAATCTGGGCGCATTCAACCAAGACCTCTCTTGATCGACACCTTTTGTTAGGGGTATTGCATCCCATGACATTATAACTTAGGGTTTTTCGTTGCTCTTTGGGAAGGATAACCCCCTTCCCTACAAATAGTTTTCTCTTTCCCTTGGCACCCCTTGCAATTTCTAATCTTATTTTATTCGACTTTCTCCATCTAGATCTCTTTTCCCTTGGTTTGAATTTTCCCAATTTACTCCTAGTTTGATCAATTGTTTTTATTTTCCAAGATGTCTTCTTCATCTACCAACCCCCATTTATCCTCTTCATCCATCGAATCCCACTCCCTGCTCTCATTATTCCAAAATTCGGACACCCCCCTTTTTAAGTTTCACCAACCTCTACATTCTCCACCATTTGGTATCTCTATCAACATGTTCAATCTTGCCCTTGGCTAGAATGCTTGTACCAATCACTTCCATAACTTTTTCCACCTTTGCAATTTCCTCACCCACCAAAGACACCATTTCTTCATTTTCATTGCATTCCTAAGTTCTTTGGACCTTTTTAGTTATATTTTCCTCCTCCTATGAATAAGATAAATCCTTCTTAAAGTTTTGGACAAAATTTATCACATATTTAGCCAAATTTTGATTAATACATTGAGGTTGAGTTTCCAACATTTATATTTGGATCTCACTATGACCTACAACCTTACATTGCTCCTACTCATGATTTAGTGTATATTAGTCAGAGTTTTTTTACCATTCTCTTCCATATTTGCACTTCCTGATACCTCGAGGAAGTTATTTCTTTCACCATTTTCTTGCCTACACTGACTATCTAACAATCACATTAATTGATATGTTAATATTAATTTAGCAAGAGCTTTCCCTTTCTCTCCCACCGTGCATACCTCTTCTGTGTGCCCCTCTTATTTACATCTGTTGCAATGTTCTAAGTTTTCTTCCACTTCGATTTTCTAATGCCAGATCCCAACATTTATTTTGATTTCCATGGCTTTGGGCAAGGTAGCATGGGGTTTCCAACTGATATAAATATGAGCATACATGCTGAAATATTTCATTTCTTTTGCTTTGTCTGCCTTTATAAAGAAGTCTAGTTTATTTCTAGTAATTTTTAGGGTATTGTTGATGGGTGTTTGACACACTCACTAACAATCAGGTAGTTTATGTGAACACTCCCCACCTCTCCTAAAAAGCGATAAATTTTTGGGAACAAACCACTCCAAGGTCTCTATAGTCGGTTCTTGATGGTGATGGGCAACTTAGTGATTGATGCGGTCATACCTGTTATAGGGGCCTGCTGGTTGAAACAACTCCCAATTGCTTAAGTTATTTATTTTTTTATATTTTTATGGTTTAAATTCTCTTTCAAAATAAATTGCAAAAGATAGATCATGGAAACAAGAAAATAACAATGAAACCAGTACAATAACAACTTAATGAAATACTCAATTAGCACCCTGCAATCCAAAAATCAACAATATCATTCAAACCAACATTCAATAACAGACCTCCGATTGTAAGGAAGTTAAGTAGCGGAAACAACTTCCTACACTAACCTTGAGAGGAGGGTAATGCAAAACTTTTTCAGATCATTACAACAGTTACAGAAAATAGAAATAGATATAATAGCAATCATACCACAACACAATGATTTACGTGGGGAAAACCCTTTCGGGAGAAAAACCCCACCCTCCAAAAGCAGCTCAATATTTTATTCAGCAATCAAAAACAGATTACAACATACTTGCAGAGCAAGCTCTTCGTAGGAGTACCATTAATCAGAGATTCAGAGGCAACTCAATAGCCATAAGACTCTTACACACAACCTCTATCTCACACACCTCATAAATAGGAGATACAATACAAGAAACCGTCAAACGGTATTACAAAACCATGGGATAAAACCACCCAATAAGGTGTAGCCGACCTTATCTCCCTTCTAGATGCCCTATGACATGTTAAAGCACACATCAACATGTGTCGCTCCCCTTTACAGCTCATTTATGTATCCGATACAAATTATTTTTCCTATTTCAGGAGTACAAACTTTCGGAGGCCATAACTTGAGAACCGGGTGTCCGATTGATGAACCGTTTGAAGCGCCGGAAAGCTCGCGAAGTGCTCTATCACCTCGTAACCCGCTTGGCCGATTACGACCACTTTTCAGGGCGTTTCGGAGCCTCTAAAGTCTCCAAAATTAAGTTTAAATATTTTATTGCACCCCTCCAAGACGAAAACATTAATATCTTCAAAACTAGCTGTGACCTTGCAACGCAACTTTACCAGAATGCTTATCTAGCCAACCAGAAGCTTCAGGGAGAGTTTCGCACCATTTCGTGCTCAAATGAAAACTTATTATAAATAGTAACCTCGCATAAATGCAAGGTTGAGACACCATTTTTCCCAACAAATCTCCCACTTGTCGAACACCTTGCAAGAGCGGAAGGGAATGTCAACACAATGAATCAATTGCTAGGGGCCATAAGGCCCATAGACTCTGAACACCATCTGAACTTCTCTGTGCTCACAGCCTTAGTTAAAGCATCTGCAACATTCATCAAAGTTTCCACCTTAACCAGCTTCACCCTACCATCTTCGACCATATCTCTAACAAACTGATACTGAACATCAATATGTTTGGTCCAGGCATGAAATGTCGGGTTCTTAGCTAGGCTAATTGCACTCTGACTGTCACAGTAAACTGTCACTGTACCTTGTTTTATTCCAATATCCGAACACAGTCTCTTAAGCCAAATGGCCTCTTTACAAGCATGAGTAGCTGCCATATACTCTGCTTCAGTAGTGGATAAAGCAACCACAGCCTGTCGTTTACTCATCCAACTAATTGCACCACCAAACAAAGTAAACACATAAGCACTGGTGGATCTTCTGCTATCAATATCACCTGCCCAATCTAAATCCACATAACCATGGATATCAAGGGAAGTCATGTCTCCAACTGAATTACCATGACAACACAAAGAATACTCTGAAGTACCCTTCAAATATCTGAAGACTCTTTTGACTGCATCCCAATGAACTCTACCAGGATTAGACATATATCTAGAAAGTACTCCCACTGCTTGGGCAATATCTGGTCTAGTACAGACCATAGCATACATCAAGCTTCCAACCGCACTCTGGTAAGGCACTCTACTCATGTCTTCCATCTCCAATGGGGATGTAGGACAATCTGAAATAGATAGTTTCATTCCAACTGTAAAAGGAACACTCAATGGTCTACAATTCTGCATGTTGAACCTTTGTAACACTGAATTCACATACTTACTCTGGCCTAGCCATAGCTTTCTGTTCACCCTATCTCTTCTAATTTCCATCCCAAGAATGTGTTTTGCTGCACCAAGATCTTTCATTTCAAATTTAGCAGTGAGCTGAGACTTCAGTTCTAAAATCATACCTTTCCCTTTACCAATGAATAACATATCATCAACATACAATGCAATGAATAAGAAATGATCACCATAAGATTTATAATAAACACAGTGATCTGATTTAGAACGTTCAAATCTCAAACTCAACACATATGTATCAAATTTCTGGTACCACATCCTAGGACTTTGTTTGAGGCCATACAAAGATTTCTTCAATTTACAGACCAAATTACTTTTGCCTTTCACCACATAGTGCTCCGGCTGTGTCATATAAATATCTTCCTCCAAATCACCATGGAGGAAAGCAGTTTTCACATCCATTTGCTCAACCTCTAAATCATAAGCAGTAGCAATAGAAAGCAAAAATCTAATGGACGTCATTTTTGCAACAGGAGAAAATATCTCACCGTAATCAACACCCTCAACCTGAGAGTAGCCTTTTGCAACCAACCTTGCTTTATACTTCTCAATGCTTCCATCTGAACCAATCTTTTTCTTGAACACCCATTTACAACCAACAGGTTTTTGTCCTTCAGGCAATGGTACAAGATCCCACGTATCATTCTTTTTCAAAGCTGCCATTTCTTCCTCCATAGCAATCTTCCAGGATTCTGCATCATTCATACCTAATGCCTCTTCTATAGATTTCGGTTCATCCACACTAGTATTCAGAGCAAAAATACATCTCCAATCATCAGGTGAATACCTTTCAGGTGGTTGTCTATGTCTTGTAGACCTTCGAACAAGCTGAGTTGGAGGTTCTTCCTCCTCTTCTGAAGATTCAGAGCTAGACGAGCTCTCCTCAAATTCTTGCCTATCTAGGTGTCTCGATTCAACTCTTTCAGGTGTAGAAGGAAGTTGAATCACATCTTTTTTAGTCTGTTCTGGCTGCAATGTAACAGAAGGAGACTTAATTTCTCTAAAAATAACACTTCTACTGTGAATTACCTTTTGTGCAACAGGGTCCCAAAGCTTGTATCCTTTCACACCATAACTATACCCGATGAAGATACATTTCACAGCCTTGTTTTCCAACTTTGTTCGCTTCTCCTTTGGCACATGTGCATATGCCTCGCAACCAAAAACTCTCAGATGTCTCAATGAAGGCTTGTGACCTAACCATGCTTCCATAGGCGTTTTATCAACAAGAGCTGATGTAGGAGACTTGTTAATTAGGTAGCAAGCAGTGGCAACAGCTTCAGCCCAAAACTTTTGTTCGAGACCAACACCACTCAACATACTCCTAGCCTTCTCCATCAGTGTCCTGTTCATTCTTTCTGCAACTCCATTCTGTTGTGGAGAATACAGAGTTGTCTTCTGCCTGTTAATTCCACAGTCTTTACAAAATCTATCAAAATCATTAGAGCAAAACTCACCGCCATTATCAGTTCTCAAACATTTTATTTTCTTTCCAGTCTGCAACTCAACCATTGCTTTAAATTCTTTAAAATGACTAAAAACTTCAGATTTACTCTTTAGAAAATATACCCATGTCCTTCTACTAAAATCATCAATAAATGAAACATAATATGTGGATTTTCCAATCGAAGAGACATCTACTGGACCAAACACATCAGAATGGATAAGATCCAAAACACCACAAGTTTTATGAGAACTCGAGTAAAACTGAACGCGGTTTTGTTTTCCATAAATGCAATGCTCACAGAAATCAAAGTCAAGGTTACAGTCATTCAAACCTTCAACAAGGTTTTTATTTTTCAAGGTCCTTAGACCCTTTTCTCCAATGTGGCCAAGTCTCTGGTGCCATAACATAGTCTTCTCTGCAGGTAACTTTGCTTCAGACGAAAGAGCACCCTTAGGTACCCAAAAACCATTTCCATCTGCTGAAGGTGAAACCTTGAAATCTTCCAGTGAAGTATCCGCAGATTTACTTTTTACAGAAGTGCTATTACACTCAACAGTGTATGCTTCAATCTTATACAAAGTGCCAAACCTGACACCTCTAGCAACTACCATAGCACCCTTAATCATCTTACATCCTGCTTTAGAAAAGACTACCTGCACACCCGCATCTATCAGTTTGCTCACAGATAACAGGTTTCGTTTTAATCCAGGGATATGCAGCACACCATTAATCCTTTTTATTCTACCATCAGAAAACCTGATTCTAACTTTACCTCGACCAACAATGTCTAGATGTGAATCATCACCCAAGTACACCTTACCTCCATTAAATCCTTCATATTCAGAAAACCAATCTCTATTGGAAGTCATATGAAAAGATGCACCTGAGTCAATTAGCCAGGCATCATTACCTGCATGAGTCGCCAAAGCCGCAATAAATGCATCGCCATCTTCCTTGTCGGACTTAGAATCAGAATCGAACTTTTTCTTTTTCTTCTTCTTCTTTTCTTCTTTGTAGTCCTTACAGATGTGACCCGGTTTACCGCAGTTCCAGCAAATGACTTTGGACTTTCCAGGAGATTTCGATCTCCCTTTGGATTTGGACTTGTCGTGCTTCTCATTCTTCTTGCCTTTCTCCTTAGGTCTTCCACGAATGGTTAGGGCTTCCTTTGAACTGATGGATACCTTCCTTCGCATCTCTTCACCGAGTAGGGCACCCACCACGTCTTCAGATTTCAAAACAACAGAAGTACTACCGATAGCCATAACAAGAGAATCCCACGAATCAGGCAAAGAACAAAGAAAGATCTGACATTTCTCCTCCTCGTGCATCTTAACACCGACAGATACTAATTGAGCCACCAACATATTGAATGCTTCTAGGTGGTCTGCAATTCGTCCACCTTCTTCCATCTTCAAGGAATACAATTTCTTTCTTAAGAAAATTTGATTTAATAAAGATTTCACTTGATACATCTCACCAAGCTTAGTCCATAGCTTCTTTGCAGAGTTCTCTTCATGGACATTGATTAGAACAGAGTTTGCCAAGCACAGTCTGATTAGACCCTTGGCTTTTCGGTCCATAACATCATACTGAGCTGCCGCAGTAGGATCTGAGGGCCTTTGGACATTGCATCTACAACATCCCAAAGATCTCGGTCTATTAGCAGATCTTCCATCTTCAACTTCCACATCTCAAAATTACTTCCATTAAATTTCTCCACCTCTATTCTCCTTGACGAACTCGCCATCTGAATATTCTTGCAACAAGATCAAAAAGTGTCTTCTGCACAAGCTCCCACTCAAATCTGGATTAGTTCAAAAAACCCAACTGCCCACAATTGAAACCAAAGGTGATCAGGCTCTGATACCACTTGTAAGGAAGTTAAGTAGCGGAAACAACTTCCTACAGTAACCTTGAGAGGAGGGTAATGCAAAACTTTTTCAGATCATTACAACAGTTACAGAAAATAGAAATAGATATAATAGCAATCATACCACAACACAATGATTTACGTGGGGAAAACCCTTTCGAGAGAAAAACCCCACCCTCCAAAAGCAGCTCAATATTTTATTCAGCAATCAAAAACAGATTACAACATACTTGCAGAGCAAGCTCTTCGCAGGAGTACCATTAATCAGAGATTCAGAGGCAACTCAATAGCCATAAGACTCTTACACACAACCTCTATCTCACACACCTCATAAATAGGAGATACAATACAAGAAACCGTCAAACGGTATTACAAAACCATGGGATAAAACCACCCAATAAGGTGTAGCTGACCTTATCTCCCTTCTAGACACCCTATGACATGTTAAAGCACACATCAACATGTGTCGCTCCCCTTTACAGCTCATTTATGTATCCGATACAAATTATTTTTCCTATTTCAGGAGTACAAACTTCCAGAGGCCATAACTTGAGAACCGGGTGTCCGATTGACGAACCGTTTGAAGCGCCGGAAAGCTCACAAAGTGCTCTATCACCTCGTAACCCGCTTCACCAGTTACGGCCACTTTTCAGGGTGTTTAGGAGCCTCTAAAGTTCCAAAAATTAAGTTTAAATATTTTATTGCACCCCTCCAAGACGAAAACATTAATATCTTCAAAACTAGCTGTGACCTTGCAACGCAACTTTACCGGAATGCTTATCTAGCCAACCAGAAGCTTCAGGGAGAGTTTCGCACCATTTCGTGCTCAAATGAAAACTTACTATAAATAGTAACCTCGCATAAATGCAAGGTTGAGACACCATTTTTCCCAACACCGATAAACATGCAAAGTCATGCAACCTTACAAATTCATGGAAAGAATATCACCACAATATCATCCTATCACATTAATTCTCATACACCACTTCTGTGCGCAATATGATTCATAAAGAAATAAAACATAAGACCAAAATAAGTTGTTGATTTCAAACTATAGACATTACCAGATTACTAAAAACAAATTTATAACACATACGCATAGATCAGGCAATCTATAAGCTTCTTCTTGTATTAAATCCAAATAATGTATCACAAAAACTACTCCAATTCATAACAATCTACATATAAGTAATCTAAAATCTCTAAGTGGGCCTCAAATCATCAATTTGTGGACCCTTAACAATGAATTGAAATCTCAAATTTATAGAGTTTCTTGTCCTACTTTCTAGGAAATAAACCTATCTAAATTAAGCTCTAAAAAATCAAGGAGTCGCAATTGACATGCAAGTCTCTGCCTTGAACTCAAGTTAACTACTATGGAACTGCGATTGGCTGAGCATTACGAAAGCAGTGTTGCATGAGCCAACACTTCGTAATCATGCAAAACTTTCTCAATAATCAAGGTACATGTTGGAGCATCAGTTGAAGTCCCAGTACTGGTATCATGCAAAATTCTTAAAAAATATCATTCTATCATTAGAAACTACTTGTTTCTCTTTCACTTCTTTTTATAGCTCTTATAATTGATAATGATATAAACAACTACTTCGGTAGGAGGATCTGCAACATGTTTGATTCTAAACTTGCACTTCTTCAAAATATCCTTTGCATTCTTACTTCTCTCTTCTAATTTCTCTATTATTTCTGAAGCTTGTTACATTGAATTATTAAGTATGTATATCTATTGATTAACTCAATGTTAAACTCAGCAGGAGTTGTAAGATATCCTACCACATATGCATCCCATTGACGGAGTACATGTCTTCCTCCATGTGTCCGCTACTACTAATACATAGCCCAAAGATAGCCAACAACTGCCCTACAAAATTTTCATACTTTTTTTTATTGAACTAAGGAGAGGAGAACGAGCATCTATTATGTCTTTCTCATACTATTGAAGCATCTCAATCTTCAACTCCAAAATTTATATAAATGACTACAGATTTTCAACACTATCCCCTCCCAACAGATCTTCACCCATTATGACATCTTCTCCAAGATTCAAAATCTCATTCAAAATTTGATGTTGTTTGTCAAAAATGTTGAGTTTTCGCTGCCACTGCTGAGAAAATGAAGCTAAAGTTCCTTCAATCTGTATGGCCTTCCTGTATGCCTCCATAGTGTTCTGCAAAAATAATATAATTTTAGAAGCATTAGTTTGGACCCATGCTTTTGCAATTGTTGCCACCTTTCTTACTTCAACAAGCGCTTTCAAATCTCCCTCTGGAAGTGATGAGGTTGAAGGTAGGCTATCATCCACCTACGCATCTAGTGGATTTCTCATTTCCACCAGTAGCTGCTTATATTGTTCCAGCTGTGCTTTAACCTTTGAGTGGGAGATGTGTTCCTTTTCTATTCATCTCCTCACCACATTGGTAGCAAGTGTTGGCAATTGACACTCTATTGGTTGGTTTCACTATGTTGTCATTGATGGCAACATGATTTTGGGGTTTGGCTTCATATGGTTTACTGACAGGAACTTCATAGACTCTACACCGACACCGCCAGGATAGAAGATTTCTCTGGTCACCGGCAATGTAGGCCGACATGGTATAGTAAGGGTCATTGGTATTGGAGGATGACACATCTTGGATCCAACATCAACAAATTGGTTTAATTCTTATTAATTATATTATATGGCTGACATGTAATCTGATATTGTGTATATCCTTGTAAGCCGACATAAGGCATGTAAATTGTATAAGGTATATATAGGCCAGCTTAATAGATCATTTAAAAAAAGGATATGGATATGGTTATGGACATGGAAATGTAATATGATGCAAAATCATTCTGAGAGATTGTGTATGTGAGGAATTCATTGTAAGGGTTATTCTGGTACCGAGGTTTAGGGTTTTAACTGGAACAAACAAAACTTAAATCAAAACTGTATTCTGGCATAGGAGATGCTATATTAAGTAGTTCTTACTTATTCAGACTGTTGTTTGGATTGTTATGTAGTCAGTAAGGCTCCTATTGTGATGAGCAGTGTGCTCTAGGCTATAAGCCTTCCTGCAAGTGCAGGCCCATCATATATTGTAATAGCTCTTTAAATGGCCAGTGAATTGATATTGTGGGTCACAAATCCCATCATGGTTTTTCCTCATTGAGGTTTTCCACGTATAAATATGTGTGTTATGGTTCTCATTTATGTGTTTGGCTTATTTGTTGCATTACTTCTTTCAATTCTATTTATACCGGTATACCGGTTGGTGTATGAATGTTTTGTTAAGGCTAAAATCTACTATTCTGGTATAACACTGTTTCAGCCCCCCTCTCAGTGTTATTGGTTTCCAACAATTGGTATTAGAGCCTTGTGCCTCAGAGGAAGTTTAATAGCTTGAGGAAGATCCTGAAACCGAAATCATTGAATATGGCTTTGGAGAAGCAGCTTGAGATGACACTTGAAGATTATGATGCTGAAAGATTGAAGAACTTAAAGCTACAAGATGAGTTGAATTCTACTAAAGAATTTATTCTTGTCCTACAAGAAAGGCTATCATTTGTTCAAGCTAGGAGGAAGGAACTTTTGCAAAATCAGGACAATGTCAGAAATTGAGTCAGGAGAACATGGTTATGAAGAATGAGATGAAAGCTATGACTATGAGGATGTCTAAGGAGATTGAGGACCAAAAGAAAAAGGAAGAAAATCTTGTTGTATCCCTGAAGAACAAATTTGAAGAATGTGGTACATTGGTTCATGAAAATGATATGTTAAGAACTGATTTGGTACAATCCCAGAATAATAAGCAAGAGCTTGAAAGACAAATGATAATACTAAGAGATGATTTAACTACTGCAAGTGAGTATAGAGAAAAATTCAAGATCAGCTCAGCACAACTTGATGAGTTACTGAAGAGATAGAGGTAGATTGGAGATTCCAATGGACTTGGATTTGAGCAAGGACAGAGTTCTGGTACTGCTAATGAAGATCAAAACTTTAAGGCATCGATAAGGTAATTCAATGCTTATAAATTCAATTGTAGATGTTTTGTTTGCAATAGATTTGGACATATGGATAGGCAATGTAGAAATAGAGAAAATTAGAACCCTGATTCTGATCCTAGTAAATGTTCTATATGTAATAAAATTGGTCATAAGATAGAAGACTACAGAATGAATGTAAAATGCTATGCTTGTGGAAAATTTGGACATATGGCCAATCAGTGTAGGTCAAGAAATTTCACTGGTTTTGGCAAGCCAATTCAAAATAACAATGTTACATGTTATGCATGCAATAAAGTTGGACATATTAATAAGTTCTGTAGAAGCATAAATCCACTGGTTGGTAATGGAGGATCAAATGAAAAATCCAAAGAGAAGGTTAGTGAAATTCGACATGATCATACTCAAAGATGGGTGAGGAAGACTAAAGAGCAATCATCAGATGGGAATGTCTCAGTTACCTATCTGACAGAAGAGGCTGCTCCTGCACCGGCAGTGAGCTCATCTGGTAACTAAGGCAAATGCCTTAGGGGTAGGCAAAATTTCATGGAATATGATGCATATGCCCCTGGAAGAGATTCTAGAAGATGTTCTAGATATTGGAGAGGATTATATGGCATTAATATATTGAGAACGAGATCTGGTATCATTCATCGACAGTCATTTATATCAATAGAAAATTAGGGTTTTCTCGATGGATAAAAGGTCGATTACACTTCATTGTTAATCACCCAGCATTCAGAGTGATTCAAAGCGACTTAGTGCAATCAGAAGCTATTAAGAGGGGATCATATTTCTTCTTGAGCGATCACACCAGCATCTGGAAAGATTTGTTAGAGGTTTTCATCGGAAGCGATCTAAAAGGTATTTTTTTGAATCATGGAATCAAGATCATCTTTTGTTCCCATTTTTGTTGAAAATCCAACCGTACTAGAGGTTAAGGACTGCCCCAGGCCAATTTTCAAACAGTATCCACATGTGGCTACCAAGGAAGATTCGGTTGGAGCATTTTCTCGCGTTCCAGAAGGAGTGGTATATGTGGAAGATGTTAGGGCATATATTCATTATTATATAGAGGACTTAGGCACTTTAGAGATCAAGGGGATGCATATGAATGAACTCATGGGAGAATCTGGTAAAATCAAACCAGCATATCAACACATCGAAGATCTAGGGTTCACTGATATTTTGGATATTCTGGAGTTTGAGGATGAGATAGTCAGATATGTACTGAGCAGAGTACATGAAAATTCATATGGCTGGACCGACCCTACAAAATCACTAAGGAAGCCATCCGGGCAATTAATGGCTTGTCATTGATAGGGCAACATCTGGATAAGAAAGTGTCAAATGACTTCGTAAGGAATATCACCGACACCACATCAGACAAAAGATTGATGAAGGTGAGCACCATCACTGACACTGACATCAAGTTTGGCAGCATGGTCAGAGGCTACAAGGAAACTCAGTCTAACCAACTGAATTCAGTTTCAAGTTCATGTCTTTTGGCGGCATATAGGATGATGAGAGAAAATATCAAGTTAGATATTTGTGGTTGTATGCTTGAAGAATTATTGATCAACTTAGGGAAAATTAAAGGTGAGAAGAAGGACACATTTCGGTATGGAAATTTGTTAGTCTTATTAATGCTATACTTTTTGAATGATATTCTCGGTTTTGGTAGGAAGCAATGGGCTTTTGACATCTCGGTAGGAAGACAACCTAAGCAATCAATTGCTGCATTGGGAAGTCTTAGAGATGATAAGGTATGGGGTTACTTCAAATATTTTTCAGAAATCTATGAGGTCTAGAATAAGAGTACCTGAGCATATAGTACAAAAATACTCTACTGACATATGTTTCATGGTCAAGAAAGATGAGATCCTCATGGAGGCAGTCAATCCCCAAAAGATTTGGATAGCTAAAATGGGCTATGAGGTGGATGGATTAATTCTTGATGCATATGCAAAAATTCTACTTGATGCAGATATAGATAAGGCAGAGAAACCTTGTGGAACAACACAACAAAAGACTCTTGAGGTTGAAACCGAGTTCAACTAAAAGAAGAGGGAAAAAAAGAAGGTAAGGCAAGAAAGTTTGTACAGGAAGTTTCAAAGGACATTAAGGCACTCATTGATGTTGTCCTAGAGAAAGGGAGAAAGAGGAAGGATCCGATAGTTCACATTGAACTCATGACTGCAGATTTTGAGTCTGAGGATGATACACAGTTAGCTTTCAAAAGAGTTGTGAGGAAGAAATCGAAAGAACCTAAAGTGGAAACAAATAAACAACTGGTTAAGAAGGTTACCATCAAATTATTGACACAAAAGAAGACACCTAAGGCCACACCATCAGCTGCATCCAGTACTGCCAGAAGGAGGAAGAAAAGTGACATTGACTTGGCACTGGAGCTGGTAATATAACAATTATTCCGCCTAAGACTTGTGCTGAAATTGTTGTTGAAATAACTAAGGATGGGATGCTGAAAAATGTTAAGTCTCATTATGATACATTAGAAGTTGATGAACAGAGAGAGGTAGAGGAAGAAATTCTATTGTACTTAGATATTTATAAGAAAGCATTAATAGAGATAGAAAATTAAATACCGGCTGAGTTATATAACATGTTAGATGCTAGGAGCTTATCTGTTATGCAAGAAGACAAACACAATAAGATGCAAGAACTTTTAGCTATTTGTGTTGCTATAACTCCGGATGAGATGGAGAAGACAATTGAGGTTGCGAATAGGAATAGCAAGCATAGAATAACTATCCCAATGTTAGGAAGGATGAATGAGATAATAAAAGAAACTCAGAAAGCTTTGGATCAATTTTTTGGAGAACATAGAGGATTCTTTACTTCACTGAAGACAAAGATTGATACTATAGATACACCAGTTGAAGGGAAAGGAAAAGGGATCATGGGTACTCCACCCTCATTTTTGAAGAATATCAAGATAGTGGAAATTGTTCTTTAACCTCTGAGTGGGAGATGTGTTCCATTTCTATTCGGCTCCTCACCACATTGGCAGCAATCTCTAATGTATCCAACTCTCCCCATTTAGTCTGTTTACACAATTTTACCCATGACACCTGGTATTTTGGGGAGCCTTCTTCTTCAACTTGCACGGGAGCTGAAACATCAACAATCAAATCACCAGAACCAGTTGTAGACAAATGGTGTACGGTCTTGGCCTTTTTTGTTTTCCTTGGTTCTTCAGTGATTGCTTGTTGTAATGTGACCTTTGGTAAAACCACTTTTTTTCTTCTTCTCAAAGGTGAAGCTTAACCACTGTGGTGTATCCTCATCCTTATCACCTTCATGTGGTATGATGTCTATAGTCACCATGTGTACCTTTGACAACTCTTCTGCTTCATCCTTCTCCTCTTCTTGTTCAGGAATTTGGATACCTTCGGTTGAAGTACCTGGTTGGACCTGGTTGGTTTGGAGACTGATATCAATATTCAATTGTTGTTTCTATTTGTGCAACTCTCCCAACTTTCCACTTACTTCTTCTTCAAACTCCCTATCATCTTTATCAGTTTCTTTCATTTCTCCTCCAATAGCTATTTCGTTCAACAAATTATCTTGGTCCTTTGGAGTTAAGACTAATCTCTCATCTTGTGAATCTCTGAGCTCATTTTGTTCCTTTTCTTCCTCAACCAATGGCTCCTCTGGTAAATCCTGTCTATCAATGTCCATGGGATAGACCGGTGCCTATTTCCTAAGCTGAATAAACTTCTTTTCTTTCTTCTTCTCAGTCTTTCTTTGCACCAGTTGTACCACGGGTTGCTCATCTTCTTTATCTGAATCAGACTCAACATTGTGAATGGTGACCTTCTCTATTGCAGGAGTTAATACTTGTGTTAATGAAGGTAATGTTGTTGATGTTGTAGCAAAAGTATGAGTTGGTGCAGACACTAGCACTGTCACAGGAATGGTAGTAGTTGATGTTGTCAAAATTGGAGGTTGTGTTGTGGTGGTAAGTGGATGTTTCTTTGTCAGCCTTTCCTTTCTCATCTTCCTCCTGAGTGTCATCTCTTGGCATTTTCCCAATTGCCACCCTGACAAGATGTACCTCTACCAGTGGGATGGCTCGTAACCCATCCATTATTCCAAAATCTGTGACCTTTTCAACAATTTGACCTTTCTCATTTGTACCTTGACCTATTCAAAAGCTCTGTTGTGGTTGGGTCAGGTTCAGTAGCCTCATCTGGTCTAGTGGATGTGTTCTTTCTAGAACCAGACCTTGTCCTATGGGCATACTCTTTATGGACCCTTGACTGAGGATTACCGGAGGCTGATTCCTTTTGCTTTCCTTTTGAAGTACTGGGCCTAATCCTCAAAATCAACCATTGTCTGGTCCTCATTATAACATTTTGAGTAATTGATTCTATATCTATCTCTTCTTGCCCTGACCATCTTATTGGAGAGAGGGGTTCTTATCAATTCCCTATTCTTTGTATGTAAGATCTAACAATTCACCATCATCCCTCAATTCTTTAGGGAGATTGGTCTCTATCTCAAAATCTCTTATCTATGGCATTGTAAGCTAGAAATAATTTTTCTCTCTAACCTCAAAACTATCTTGGAGGTTGGCCCAAAAATCCTCCAAACTTGGTTGATGCCCATTATATTCTTTTGGCATCATTTTCTTCAATTTGTCTTATGGGTCATAATACTCTCGAGCATAGTTAAATTCTTTTAAATGTAAATCTTGCAGCTCTAGCTCAGTTGACTTAACTACTTGAATTTTAGAACAAGAAAAGTAACCAATTGAAAAAAATAAATCAACACCCGTCTTATGTTTTGAAGATAACAATGATTGTAGCCCAACCATTTGCCTGACATATTCTAAGAGTATTATTCGGTCATTACAGTATCGAGGGAGAAACATGGGGTTCTCAGTGAATCCACTGACTCTGATATATGTGGAACGTTGGTTCTGAATGAATCAACATGCCCATTACCTAATTATGCCCATTGATTTCGGGTTTATTCTGCAGCCTATATTACCTATGAATTTGATAATGACAGGGAAAATGAAGGCATCATTTATTCTTTTGAAATGCATCTTTGCGTTGCCCAGAGGAAGTTGAGTGTAATACTCCCACACCTTCTATCTTTTCTCATCACCAAGTTGGCCTTCTATTTGTAATCCTAGAAATTTGCCTGCTTGGGCGACTAGCTAGATAACAAACGAGGTAAAGAAGAATTTCTTTGTTTTGTGTACCTCAATCAATTGCCTATGTATGTTGTCTGACAATATTTGGGCCCGATCAAAGTATTGATTTCCAATCAGAATAGTTATCATACATTGAAACATCCAAGGGTTGAAATGCCAACAATTTGTCTTTTCGAAGGCCTTTCTCAACATGATGATTAAGTCACGTTGTGGCTCCTTGAAATCAGCCCTTAGAATATTAGTGGGCTTTAGTCTTGTCTTCCTCTCCTCCTCTAACAAATTTTCATTCATGTGTCTTTTGCATGAAGTAGTATCATTTCTCCATACTTCAACAACTTCTTCCTCAGTAGTTAGGAGCACTTCATCCCTTGAAGGGATGCCAAATACAAATCCTAGCATATCAACCGATAGATCAAATATTGTCCTACCTTGACCATCTACGTACTTCCTGGTATCTGCATTGTAGAATTGGGCAACGGTCATAATGAATTTCGGGGCTTGGACCAACTGAAAAAAAAATGATTACTTCTACTATCCCCGACCTCATGATTCTCCTACTATAAGGAGCCTCTAACCTTGGCCTATCCAATTGTGTTCTTATATCATTTAATTCAATGTGCCCCACCTTAGTGTCAGTCACCTATTTAATTTGATCATCCAGCTTGGAAGCATAAACCTGCCCTTGATAATCGTACTTCATGGTTGTGGGGAGTTTATTCAAATCCTTGACTCTCTTGATGGAGGTTGGGTCCATTTAATTGGTTTGATCTGCAAGAAGGAAACACAAATTAGCCTATCACAAAGTATCAAAATATGAATCTTATCACCCACTTCGAGACTCCGGCGTACTGAGGTTCTGAAGTTACGATGGGCTAAAACAACATGGCCCGGAACTCCAGGGTGGACAAAACAATAGAGTCTAGAACTCCAAGGTTCTGAGGTGGACTAGCTAGGATGATTCGGGACTTTGGGGTTTCGAAGTCCCAGGGTAGTTTGGTTGAAGGCCCAAAAGATGGTCCGAAACTCTGAGATCCTGAGGTTCCAAGTTAAAATAGTGGCCAAAGGGGAAAGAACTTTGGAACTCTGGGGTTTCAAGGTTGGGGGCTGAAGGCGTGGTAAAAAGGGAACAACATCAGAACTTTGGGGTTCCGGGGTGAACTAAGACTATAAAGTCCAAAACTCTGGGGTTTCGGGATGACAAAAACCTATGGCACACTGTAAAAAGAAAACACGCAAAATAAAAAAATAAGAAAGGAAAAAATCTATGCTAAAAAACTAGAAAAATCTAAACAAGAAAATGCAAGGGGGAAGAAAATCACCAACCTAGTGAAAGAAAACCCACAAAGGCTTGATAACACGGAGGCGCGAAGTAGGGAGGCAGAGCTGGGAGGCTAGAAAAACTTGAATGCACATATGAGCTTAGAAAAGTTAATTTCCCCTATTTATACCCCACAATCCTTCATCCGTACGATTGCCTTAAACATGACCTCGGGAGTTCAGGGCTCTAGACTTCTGAGATAGTTCAAACAAGAAAACCAAAAACACACCTCAAAATTTCGGGGTTCCAGGATTCCGAGGTTAGAAAAAAAAAAACAAGAACACACCTCGGGACTCTAGGGTTCCGGGATGAAAACAAAAAAACAAATAGAGCAACTCGGGACTCCAAGGTTCCAGGATGGAAAAACTAAACAACTTTGGGACTTCGATGTTCCGAGATTCACAAACAAATGACAAAACATGAAGAACTCAAATTCCAGGATTCCAAGATTTTGAGGCTTCAACGAAAAAGGACAAGGTAAGACTTCGGGATTCCGAGGTTCCAGGGGTCCGGGGTAGGACTTCAAAACCAAGCGAAGAACACCTCGGGACTCTGGGGTTTCAGAGTTCCGGGGCGTTAAGGCAAAAACTAAGAAGAATAAAACTAAAAAGAAAAAAGAAAAGGGGACCCATATTTTCAATACAAGGAAACTGATGGGGTTAGGTATACAGGGAATAACAGGTATCATCATTCCAATATTCTCTAGGCAGATTATACAACCTAATCCAAATGGGTATCTCTTCCATGTTCACTTGAAGCAGATTAAATTTTGGCTCCTAGTCTTTGATGTAGATCTGTATTCCCCCTATAAAAAGGGTGCATTTTTTAAAACCCAATTTTAATCATTCTCATTTTCTAATATTATTAGGAAAAAAACATTTGACGTGGTTTTAATATCAAATTTGAATTTCCAATTATCCTCACATGATTTCTTGACCTTGCTAAAAGCAAGCCAGTCTCCCACCCATTTAAAGAAAAAATCCTTGTCTTTTGATATAGTTACTGACTCATTCCAAGCCTAGTTATCAAGGAAAAACAAGATGATATGATCATCATATTTAGGGGAACATGCCTCTGCTTTCTCATTAGTTTTCTGAATCTTTATTGGTCTCTATTCTTTCACTTTCACCTTCTCCCACCCGATGCTTGGGTCCTCTATGAGACTTTCATAACCCCTAAAGGCATGATTTGCATTATTTATTCCCCAACCTAGATTCAATCCATGAAAGTCATTCCTCCCACAAGCCAATCCATTTCCATCTCTTCTATTCTAATCCTCCCAAAACCAACTGGATCACTTCCAGGATGTGGAAAATATTTGTTTTTGGTTCCATTTCTTGCCCCTCGACTAATAAGCTTTGAAATCCCTCAGCTGCAACCATAGTCTCCCTCTTGTTGCCATTTTTCATTAAAATGTCCAATAAACATGTTCACCCTTGATGCAATTTAATGTATAATTTTTTCATTTACACATAATATCTTTAAGTGCTATATTTAGAAATTATGTTGGCTATGTTACTATGTCTAGAATATTTTTTACCTTTATTTATTTGAATCTATAGTCCTAATTGGTTGCTCCTCAATATTAACATCTAAACTATCTTGGAAGCCTGAAGGGTAATATAGTGAATTTTTACCATTCAAACTTATGGCTAATTAAATGAATGAAGGATGAGCAATCTATAAATCTTATAGCATAACAGATAGATTCATATTCATACATAGAGGGGTTCTTGAGCACAAATGGTGATTGGAAATTTCATTCAGATATTTTGATGCTTTCTCTTATTTTCTTACAATATCAGTATCTCCACACACAAGTATGTCAATTCTAGCAGCACTTCAAGAAGTGAAAGCTCCAACCATCAACTAATACCTTAAATATTTTGGCCTGGACTTGCTTTGGGATTTTCTTATGTCATATTTTCTCTTTACAGGGATACAATGTATTTGTTATGGTATTGGATATTCAAATTAAAGGTTTATTCAACAAAGCTTTGGTGAAAGCTCTATTGCGATAGCTTTGTTTCCTTATACACGAGTTTATTTTCTCATACATGTATGAGAATACAAGTACGAGGAAAAGATTACAAGAATATTATTTTAGGTTTAGGGTTAATTTTGTTAACCGAATCTATATGTTGCCCTAAAAATTGCATGTTATAAGTGGCTGGAATGTAAAAGGCAACGTAATGGTGTTGTACTATTTTACTGGATAATAATAAGATTGGACAACTGTGTTATGTGGATGTAGCCCATCTTGGGTGAACCATGTTAAATCTTTGTGTTATTTGTGTTGTGTATTTTTCTTCATCTTTTGTGTATTCAAATCTACATATAATTGTTAATTTGTATTTGCTCCAGATCTGCCAAAACCCTAACAATTGGTATTAGAGTCGTGTAATTCTATAAATTGGCAGGGACTTTTAGATTTGAGTGGGAGCAATGGAAGAAACCAAATTCAAGGTCGAGAAGTTCAACATCTATAATTATCAGTTATGGAAAATATAGATGGAGGATTACCTATATAAAAAGGATCTGTGGTAGCCATTGGAAGGAAAGACAAAGAAACCCTCCACGATGTCAGATGAAGATTGGGAGATTTTGGACAGAAAGACACTAGGGACCATTCGATTATGCTTGTACTATTTGTAGCATTCAATATATCAAAAGCAAAAATGACTGAAGCCCAAATGCAAGCATTAACGAAATTATATGAGAAACCCTAACCTTTGAATAATGTATTTCTTATGAAGCGTTTATTTAATATGAAAATGATTGAAGGAGGATCTGTAGCAGATCACTTAAATAAATTTAATATAATTACTAGCCAATTGACTTCTGTAAAAGTTAACTTTGATGAAGAGGTTATGCCTCTCTTAATTTTATGTTCTCTGCCAAAAAGCTGGAATAGCTTGGTTATGGTTGTAAGTAACTCCATCTCTCATACAAACACTTTAAAATTTGATGATGTTGTTGGTGTTATCCTAACCGAGGAAATGCGACGGAAAAACACAGGTGAGACTTCAACATCATCAGGTACTATTTTGAATGTAGAGAACAGGGGAAGACCAAAGGAAAGAGGAAAAATCCCTAAGCGTGAGAAGTCACGAGGGAAGTCAAAGAAAGGAAGCTTTCAATCGAGAGGAAGAAAGGATTTCTAGTATTGCAGAAAGTTGTGACATTTAAAGAAAGATTGTTTGTCTCAGAAAAATAAACAAGGAGACAAAAATGAAGATGAAAGTAAGGAAGCTAATGTTGTAGGTAATACTTTATAAGATGCCTTGATTCTATGTTTAGATAATGTTAATGATTATTGGGTAATAGATTTAGGGGTTTCATTTTAAGCCACACTCCATAGAAAATATTTTCGAGATTATGTTTAAGGTGATTTTGGACAAATATATTTGGGTGATGATGAGATCTGTTAGATTGTTGGAAAGGCAAGATAAAAATAAAGTTGCAAAATGGAAATGACTGGTTGCTACAGGAGGTAAGGCATTTCCCTAATTTAAGAAGAAATTTAATCTTTGCAGGAGAACTGGACAGTGAAGGCTACATAGTTACCTTTACAGACAATGTCTGGAAGGTCACTAAAGGTGAATTAGTAGTAGCTAAAGGTTCAAAGGTAGGTAAATTGTATTTGTGTACTGGTAATACTTATTCTACCTTAGCTACTATATAAAAAGTTGCACCAGGGACAACTACAATATATGTTGCAAGGACAAATTCAAAATTGTGGCACCATAAACTTGGGCACATGAGAAAGAAAGGGATGAAAATCCTTCAAACTAAAAATTTGTTTCCATGACCGAAGCAGATTAATTTAGAGTTATGTGAAAACTATGTTTATGGTAAATAGAAAAGAGTCGGTTTTCTCTAGGCAAATGTTGTACATACTATTATTTATTTGATAAACAAAGGGCCTTCAAATCCGTTGGATGGTGGCATTCTAGAGCAGACATGGTCTTTCTAAAAACCTTTGGTTGTGAATCTTTTGTCCATGTTATTAAAGAAAACAGAACCAAGCTTGATGCTAAATTTAAAAAAGTATACCTTTGTTGGATATCTAATAGATAACTTTGGTTATCAGTTATGGGATTTTGAAAATCAGAAAATAATTAGAAGTAGAGATGTTATATTCAATGAGAAGGTCAAGTATAAAGAACAAATGCATGAAAAGAAGCATGAACATGTCAAAAAGGAATATGTAGCGCTGGATGAGATTCCTGAAAAATAAAATGCCATTGGTACTCGATGCTTAGCAACAACAAAATATCCCACAAACTCCTGCAAGTATTAGACACTCTACAAGGTTAAGTAGACCTCCTGAAAGATTTTATCCTTGTTTGTATTCTATTTTATTAACTTAATCTGGTGAACCAGAAGGATATGAAGAAGCAATGCAGGTGGATTTCAAATAGCAGTGGGAGCTAGGCATGAAAGAGGAAATGGATTCCTTGATGCAGAATCAAACTTGGAAATTAGTCCCATTACCTATATGAAAAAGAGCCTTACCAAATAAATGGGTTTATAGGCTAACAGAGGAAGGTGGAGGACAAAAAATATATAAGGCCAAACTCATGGTAAAAGGTTTTGCATAGAAAAGGATATAGATTTTAGTGAAATATTTTCTCTAGTTCTAAAAATAAATTCAATTAGAATTATTTTGTCTTGTGGTTGTAGAAGACTTGCATCTTGAACAACTAGATGTTAAAACAACTTTTCTCCATGTGGATTTGGAGGAGGAAATTTACATGCAATAACCACAGGGATATGAGGTCAAAGGTAAGGAGGAGTTAGTGTGCAGGTTGAAGAAGAGTTTGTATGGCCTAAAGAAAGCACCCCAACAATGGTATTTGAAATTTGATAGTTTCATGGCTAAACAAGGTTACAACAGATGGCATTCTGATCATTGCATTTATTTTAAGAGATTGGATAATGGCAGTTATATTATCCTATTACTTTATGTTGATGAAATGCTTATTGTTGGGTCTAACATGCAACATATAAATGAACTTAAATAACAATTAGCAAAGTCATTGCTATGAAGGATTTGGGTGGAACTAAGCAAATCCTTGGTATGAGGATTTCACAGGACAGGAAAAATGGAACATTAACTTTGTCCCAAAGTGAGTATATAAATAAGGTGTTGAAAAGATTTAATATGAAAAAAGAAAAAGTAGTTGGTACACCTTTGGCTAGTCATTTCAAATGGACTAAGGAGATGTGTCCAAAGACATAAGAAGAGATAAATAAAATGTCTAACATTCTCTATTCATCAACTATTGTCAATCTAATGTATGTGATGGTATTCACACGACCAGATATTGCACATGCAGTGGGAGTTGTGAGTAGGTATATGAGCAATCTGGAAATGGAACATTGGACTACTGTCAAATGGATTCTATAGTATTTGAGAGGTACTACTAGCAAGGCATTATGTTTCCATCGATCAAACTCTGCTCTACGAGGATATGTTTACTCTGATCTAGCAGGTGATATTGATACAAGGAGGATTACTATAGGGTATGTCTTTACTATAAGGGGGAGTGTAGTTAGTTAGATTTCTAAACTGCAAAAGGTTGTTGCACTTTCAACCACTGAAGTTGAGTATGTCATTGCTACTGAAGCTAGTAAGGAGATGATTTGGTTACAACATTTTTTGGAGCAATTGGGCAAGATGCAGGAGGATATCCCATTGTACACTGACAATGAGAGTGTCATTCATCTTGCAAAGAATTTTTCTCTTCATTCAAGGACAAAACACATTCAGCTTGTGTACCACTTCACATGATCTGTTTTAGAGGATGGTCAGTTACGACTTGAGAAGGTTCACACAAGTGATAATCCTACAAATATGTTCATGAAGGAAGTCATACATGAGAAGTTGATTTCCTCATCAGATTCTATTGGCCTTCTTGACTGAAAATCATGAAATCAAGGAACAACCAAGTCCAGGTGTTTAATCCAGTGGGAGCTGCAAGTGCAGCGGTGTCATCCAAGATCAATCTCCAAGTGGGAGATTGTTTGGTGTGGAGCTTGATCAATATCTAAGTGGGATATTGTTGGTATGTGGTGACTGATCAAGCAAGTAATACACTCGTTGGGTGGAGGGGTCGGCCTGATGGGCTCCCCCCAAAATTTTCTCGTATGTGTACGAGAATATGAGAACACATGTACAAGAATACAAGAATACGTGTATGAGGATATCAGAATATGAGTATGAGGAAAAGATTACAAGAATATTCTTTTAGGGTTAGAATTAGTTTTGTTAACCGTCTGTGTATGTTGCCCTAAAAATTGTATGTTATAAGCGACTAGAATGTAAAAGGCAATGTAATGGTGTTGTATTGTTTACTAGATAATAAGAAAAAATTGGACGGGTGTGTTATGTGGATGTAGCCCATCTTTGGTGAACCATGTTAAATATATGAGTTATTTGTGTTGTGTATTTTTCTTCATCTTTTGTGTATTAGAATTTGCATATAATTGTTAATTTGTATTTGCTCCAGATCTGCCAAAACCCTAACAAAATACACATAAGGGATCCACTAACTCTGGGGTTAGTATGCTCTTAGGATAAGTAATGTATATCATGAATATTTGCATTAAATTGAAATCATCCCCCAAAGGCAATGGAACCAAAAGCACAATGGAAGAAGGGAACACGTGTCTTTTGAGTCAACATGGAAGAGACCAAAAGAGATCTCAATGCTTTGCATCATCTCCAAGTAGACAAAATAAGGGAAAACATATATAAGAAGTGAGATACAAATAGAAGAATGTCACAACAGATTTAGCCTCTTTATTACCTTGCACCAATAAAGCAACAAGTTTCATCTAAAAAGAACCTAACATAACACAAAAACATATCACGGGGGAAACACATTACAAACAAACAAGAGAGGATCTACAACATATAGGTGAATCTAATCAAGAAAATAACCTACCTCCCAATTTTTTTAAACATCATTTTAGGAAGGTGGACAAGATGCAAGAGGAGTTACTTCAAGCATGGTAGATGGAGCTACTCTAAGTTCCAAACAAGTACCATGCTCTAATGACAAGTCACTTTGTTTGTCACAAGGATCTATGGTTAATGCTTTTGAAAAATATGAAAGATCATTATTAACATCGAAAAGCTCAAATATATCATCAAAATAATTCAAATAAAAATTGTTAGCATGAACAATATCATCATCCATTTCATCATCTAGATAAATAAAAATAGGATCTCTAATACAAAAAGAGAATGCACCAATATCTTTCTTAAGCATTTTTAATCTTGATGATTTAGGTTGAACTTCCTCCCTAGGGTTAGGAGAAGGCTAGACAAATGGGACCAAGTCAATAGTTGGTGCCTTTAGGGAGGAATTTTTTTGAGAAGCAAGTTCATGAGCCTTGACACAATGTCTTCATCATTGTTCTCTTGCACAACAGTTCCTTTTAGTTTTAACTAAAGGTTGTGAAGGTTGAGGATCAATGGACATAGAATAATTTTCTTTCTTTGAAGGAAAATGAATGTCGGAAGCCACATTAGGTTAGGGCATAGAAGATGCTAATAACTTTCCTTTGTAAGATGTAGGAGGTAGGACTACAACATATATGAGAGGAATAGAAGCGTAGCATCCTAAATTGTGCTCCCTTACAATTTTGT
Organism: Cryptomeria japonica; assembly: GCF_030272615.1. Lineage (NCBI taxonomy): Eukaryota > Viridiplantae > Streptophyta > Pinopsida > Cupressales > Cupressaceae > Cryptomeria > Cryptomeria japonica. The sequence goes on along the minus strand of NC_081414.1, from coordinate 319,668,333 downwards.
CCTTCTTTGGGCCCTCACATTGGCATTTGTGTCTCGAGGCCTAATTGAAGCCTTGATTTTTCTTGCACCATTAAAATTCTTCATTATTTTTACCTTGCACTTCATTCCCATTTTATTTATTGGTTTCGAATTGGTCAAGACCAGGGCATTGGCGCCTGGGTCCTCGGGGACCAAAGTGCCCAACGTTGTGGTCCTCCTAATTAGGGCCTATTTTTGGGCCCCTTAACGGTCACATCATTTTGGTGGGGACCTAGATCTCATGTTGGCTCATGTTGGCTCATGTTGGAAAATTAAATTGTTTTTTGACGAGCAAGTATAAAAGGAGGTCTACCCCTCTCATTTTGACATCTAAAAATTCAATCAAGCAATAAAGTATTCATTCAAATTCAAGTGAGCAAGCAATAAATCTTCTTTCAAGAATTAGAGCAAAAGTAAGGTCAAGTTTAAAGAATTGGAGTTGGAATTCATGTCCTATGTTTATGAAGACTTCGTGAAACCCTAATTCCTTGCAGAGACAAATAAAACTCCATTAAAAGGTATATCATTGGTGTTTTAGTCATTATTCAACATCTCCCTCAAAGGATAATATTTCCATTATTGCAATTCAATTATATTTCATTTCCATTTCATGGTTAATTCCAAAACCAGGGATTGACCTAAGGCAAACCCCTATTCCCAACCTATTTCCCCTCTCTGGTGTGCACAAGAATAGGTGCAGATCTATGGTATTTAAAATTGATTTTATTTACCGTGATGAACATATTCCCCTTTGGACGATGAAAAATGTAGAGGATCAGTGCGATGGGCATACCGATCCCAACATTTTAGGAGCTCCTTTTGGGAACAGATCTAAAAACACTTACATTCCTTAGATCCATGTTTGTGACTCAATCTGATGACTGTATCTCATTGTTCATGTGTTTTTACTTCAATTCCAACACATTTACCCTAATTTCAACATTTTCACAATTCAATTTGAAAGAGGACCCATGCCCCCCTAGAAAAGTGAATCCAATAATAATTCTTAGCCCCATCCTTGTTGGTTTATGGCTAGATCTATTGGGTTCACTCCCATTTTAATGCAATGGTCCCTAAGCCTAAATATTAGTGGTTTTCATTCATCTAATTTTAGAAACCTTAATATTTTCACCATTACATTTTGGTGAACTTGACTACTTATACCTTTAGTTCTGATATATGTTCTCAGATTTGAGTGTTTATGCAGTTTAATATTCAAATTCACATTTACAAGTTTAATTTCTAATTGAATTTTTAAAAAAATGAGGTTAAATTAACAAAAACCCTAATTTTTAATTCTAAAATTGAGCTTGTGTATTGTTTAATTTGGATTTATTATTTTAGATCTAATTATTCCTTTAATTTAGAATTCAAATTTTTCCTCCTAGATCTCATTTTAAAATTGAATGACATAAATTTAGTTGATGAATTTACAAAAACCCTAATTTATAATTTGAAAATTTATCATGTGGATTGCATAATTTTTCATTTTTCTTTCAAATTCACAAATCAAATTTCTTAATTCATTGGTTAATCAATCACTTTTATAAAATTTTACATTGTTTAATCACAATTTTCAAATTCAAATTCAAATTTCCCTCCTTTGTGAATGAGTTTTACTACCATTAGTCCTACCTATAATATTCCTGTGAGAAGAAGTTGTATAATTAAGGCTTCCCAAGGTTTAATTAGTAAGGATATGGATCCTAATTTGGATAAATTATTTCATGAGAATATTTATCCCCATTCTTTACATAATTCTCATGATGAGGGTGAATCACTAACTAGGGTTTGTGTTGATCAATTGGAGAAGATTGAAAATGAATTTGAAAATCTTAAACAATGGATGAGTCAAAAATACCTAGAAGTGAGGCTATCCCATTGATTGAAGGATTAAAAAGAATGGTTCAAAGTGATAAAATTGGTGTTGATTTGTTGAGTGACCTTGCTCATATTGTTGACACTAATATCATGCCTATGAAAAGTTATGTTGAAGCTCTTGGTTACACTCAAGTGCCTAGTCAAGTTAATCATTCTATTACTATGGCTACATCTATGCCTAGTGTTCCTACTTTCAAATCTACTATCATGGCTACTTCCACACAAAATGTTAATCCTACACATGTTAGCAAAGGGGGCAACATTGCTAATCAAAACTCTTTCATATCTTCCATTAGTCTTCCATTTGTGACCCAATCATCTCCCATACCTAGCTATCATATTGTTCCACCTCCTTATCCTCAACCTCCTCCTTCATACAATAATTTTACTCCATTCCAATCCAACATGTCTAATTTCAATCCATCCACTGAATCAACCTTGAACAACCTAGCTCAAACTGTGTCATCCTTGCAACAACAAATGGCTTCCATAAACCAATCAAAGTTTAATGTGCCCATATTTGATGTAGCGAGCCCATTATCTAATGATATTATTCGTGTTGTCCCACATAAACATGTGGAAGTTCCTCAATTGGATCTTTATAATGGAAAAGGTCATCCCTTGACTCATGTGAAAACATTTCAAACTTTGTGTAGTGATTATGCTCATGATCAAAGACTTTTGGCTAAATTGTTTACTAGAAAATTTAGGGATAAAGCTTTGCAATGGTATTGTTCTTTGCCTCCTTATTCTATTACATCATTTCAACATTTGGCTAATGCTATCATTCAATAATTTCACAATAATATTGGTCCTAAGATTACTTTGACCGATTTGATTCATTGTAAGAAAGGTGTTAAAGAAAAGTGACTGATTTTATTGGAAAATATAAAAAATCTGTATTCTCAAATTTCTTTTCCTATGCCTGATCAATATGTTCAAACAATTTCTTTTTAATCTAATTTGAAAAAAGACATTAGGGATAAGCTTCTCTTTTCTAATTTTACTTCCTTTACGCAGTTGTGTGCAGTGCTTCATAACTATCAGCTTCAAGTGAGTCAATTTGAACAATCTCCTTCAATGGCTCCCGTTGATAAGAATGAAAGTGCTCAACAACCTTTTGTGAAGTTTAAATTGAACAAAGGATATATCAGTCTCAATGACAACAACAATACCCAATTAGCAACTACAATAATAGGTGTGCCTCTTTTATCCAAGTATTTTAGAAAATAATTTACTCCTCTTTCAGAATCTTTGCATAGCATTAGGACACAATTATTGAGTAAAAATGTGTTGAAACTTCCTCCCATCAAACCAATTGACACATCCAAACCTTTTCCACCTTATCATGATTCCAAAGCCTTTTGCCAATATCATCATCAACCTGGTCATGACACTAAAAAGTGTTATTCCTTAAGGAATAGGATTCAAGACCTTATTGATAACAATAGTATATCTATAGTTGGCGTGAATGAGAAAGGAAATAAATTTGTAGCTCCTCCAAATCAAAACCTCCAAATATTTACTAATCCTTTGAATTCCCATTCTACTAATGTGGTTGAGTGTGAGCATCTTGCATTTTCTCCCAATGGCCTTGGCCTTGCTACTAATAATATGGTGAATCTTCTTGATAAACCTACACCTCCCAAGGACCTATGCATTACCTTTTATCCAAGTGAGACTATTGAAGAACCTAATGGCCCACTATATATCACTGTGAAGTTCAAAGACATACTCTCACGAGGGGTGCTCATTGATCTAACGTGTATGGTGAATGTGATAACTGAAGAATATATTTATACTTTACAATTGAATCAAGTAAAATATGATAAATATGATGCGGTGGTTAAGATATTTTATGGTTTCTCTTGTCCCGCTATTGGTTCCATTACTCTTCCTATTGAGGTTGGTACTAAGTGCTTAGATATCATTTTTGCTATCATTCCTACATTGGATCAATTTCATGTGAAGTTGGGACATCCTTGGCTCTCTTCCATGAATGGAATCCCTTCTACCATTCATAAGTGCTTAAAATTACCTCTTGATGATTAAATAATAACTATTAATCATAGCATGTACCAACCCACAGTGAGGCATGGAGATGTTCACCTTGATTACTTTTGGTCTAGACAATTTGAACCTCTCAAACCTAGAAGTGATGCTCTTTTTCAATCTTATCAAAAGTGATAGAATGTGACGATCTTATCCTTGAGTAAGCCTAGATATCCTATAACTATTCCTCTTCCTCATGATGGACCCAATCTCCTTCCTACATTTTCTATTCTTTCTCTATATGCTACGGTTCTGCCTCCTACATCTTACAAAGGAAAGTGCCTGACATCTCCTATCTTTCAACCTTGTAGACCTTCTCGTATTCCTCCTCCTTTAAATGAAGAGAATAAGATTTTTCCTATTGATCCTAAACCTTCACAACCCTCGGCTAAAACTAAAAAAAATCGTTGTGTGAGAGAATGCTGACGAAGACATTGTGCTAAGGCTTGTGAACTTTCTTCTCAACCCATTTCCTCCCCAAAGACTCCAAATTTTGACATGGTCCCATTTGTCCAACCTTCGCCTAACCCTAGGGAGGAAGTTAAACCTAAATATCCAAGATTAAAATATGATTAATAAAAATGATGGTTCATGTTCTATTCCTATTAAAGATCCTATTTTTATTAATCTTGATGAAGAGATGGATGAAAATGATGTTCATGCTAACAATGTTGATTCCAATGATGGATATGAACTTGTTGATGTTGACAATTATTTATCTAAACAATTTGTACAAGCATTAATCCTAGATCCTAATAAAAGACAAGGTGACTCATTATTAGATCATGGTCATTGTTTCGAACTCGTGGTAGCTCCATCTATGTTGCTTCTCTTGCATCTTGTCCATCTTCCCAGAACAATGTTGAGCAAGATTGGGAGGTAGATGATTTGCTTGACTAGCTTCATTTGTATCGTATATTTTCTCTCCTCTCTTGTTTGTTCATAATATTATTCTATTTGTTTCTCAAATATTCTACTTTTTGTCCCTAGTGTTGTCTACTTAAGGATGACGCAAAGCGTTGAGATCTCTTTTGATCTCTTCCATGTTGACTCAAAAGACACATGCGACCTTCTTCCATTGTGGTTCTAATTTCTTTGGGGGATGAGGATAATTTAATGCAAATATATATATTATATAAATTATTTATCATAAGAGCATACTGACCCCAAAGTTAAGTAGAACCCTTATCGATTTTTTATTTTGTGATCATTATCCTTTGATTTGTTCTTCCTTGGAGGCATATCATTGTGATAACGTGCTTATATTTTGGATGAATGCTACCTTAAAGCATTTTCTCTCATTGTGGTGTATGCATTTCCTTTAATATAGGGGCATACACTCCACTCAATGCTTCACTTTTTTGCATATCTCAATACTCAAGTTACTTTGAAAACTTAGCCTTTTGCTTTGTAATTTTGGTATTTTTCTTTTTATGACTCATAGTAAATACTAAGTGAGCCTTACTAAGATGATAGTCATGGTTCATTTTCTCTTTCTCTTATGATGTCCCTTTTATCTTGATATTGAAGTTGTAAGGTACCTAAAGTCAATTGGGATCTTGGTGTGTCTTTCCTTTTTAGCATCTTGATGAAAGCTTTTCAATGCAAACCTGTGTACTTTACCAAGGGTATACTTAGTCTCATACTCCTGCTAAAGTGGGGGTTAAATGTAGCATCCTAAATTGTTCTCCCTTACAATTTTATCATTATTTGGGTCCTCACATTGGCATTCATGTCCTGAGGCCTGATTGGAGCCCTGATTCTGCTCACAGCATGCAAATTCTTCACTACTTTTATCTTGCACTTCATTCCTCCCTAGTTTCTTGGTTCCTGATTAGTCAAGACCAGGGTGTTAGCACCCTAGTCCTTAGGGACTAGAGCACCCAACACCCTGGTTCTCTCAATTAGGGCCTATTTTTGGGCCCCTTAATGGTCACATCATTTTAGAGGGGACCTAGATCCCGTGTCAACTCATGTCAAAAAATTAAGTTGTTTCTCGACTGGCATGTATAAAAGGAGGTCTACCCCTCTCATTTTGACATCCAAGAATTCAATCAAGCAATCAAGGATTAATTCAAATTCAAGTGAGCAACCAATCAATCTTCTTTCAAGAATTGAAGCAAAAGTAAGGTCAAGTTTCAAGCATTGGAGTTGGCATTCATGTTCTATGTTTATGAAGACTTCTTGAAACCCTATTTCCTTGTGGAGACAAACAAAACTCCATTTGAAGGTATATCATTAGTATTTTAGTCATTATTCAGTATCTCTCTCAAAAGGAGAATATTTCCATTACTACAATTCAATTATATTTCATTTCTATTTCATGGTTAATTCCAAATCTGGGGTTTGACCTAAGGCAAATCCCTATTCCCAACCTATTTCCCTTCTCTAGTCTATGCATGAACATGCATGGAGTTGTGATCTTAAAAATTGACTTTATTTATAGTGACGGACAAATTCCCCTTCGGGCAGTGAAAAGTGTGGAGGATCGGTGCGATGAGAATACTGGTTTTGACATTTTAGGAGCTCCTTCTAGGAACAGATTTAAAAATACTTACATTCCTCATATCCAAGGTTGTAGATCGATCTGATGACTGTAGCTTACTATTTATGTGTTTTTACTTCAATTCCAACACATTTACCCTAATTTCAGCATTTTCACATTTCGATTTGAAAAAGGACCCTTTCCCCCTAGATAAGTGAATCCAATAAGACTTCTTAGCCCTATCTTTGCTGGTTTGTGGCTAGATCTATTTGGTTCACTCTTTTAATGTAATGGTCTCTAAACCTAAATATTAGAAGTTTTTATTCATCTAATTGTGAAAACCCTAATATTTTCACCATTACAAGAAGGTATGGGAAGGATGTCAGGTTCATCATGAGGAGGAGGAATAGGTCTAGGGTCTCCAGGCTTACTCAAAGATATGATAATATCATTCTTCCACATTTGTTAAGATAGAAAAAGGACATCATTTCAAGGCTTGAGAGGCTCAAGTTCTTTAGGCCAGAAGTAATCAAGAGTAAAATTGCCACGCTTTGCTATGGGTCGATAAAGGCTATGATTAATTTTTTTTGTTCGATAATGGGAACTTTTTAAGGTGCCAAACACTATTGTTGTTCAAATCCGTGAGCACACCAGCCCAGTGAAAATACTAAGCCTACAAGCATAACATCCCAATGAGGATTTGAAACTTGGTGGTGGTTTCACCAAGCAAGTGCCTTAACATTTTTACTACATGGGTCACTCCAAGGGTATGATTAATTCTTATGATAGTGCCATATGAGGAAATTTTAAATATTTATGAGTAGTAGAAAATATAGCTCTCATGGAAGAGAGCCCAGAATGTCCCAACTTCACATCAAATTGATTTGATGCAGGAATGATAGTTAAAGTCACATCTAAGTACTTACTACCAACCTCAATAGGAAGAGTAATAGAGCCAATAGTAGGGAGAGAGAAACCATCATACACCTTAACCATAACATCAGATTTATCTTTTTTACTTGATGCAATTGTAAAATGTAAAGATATTCTCCAGTGATCACATTCACCATACACACTGGATCAATGAGAACTCCTTGTGAGAGTTTGTCTTGATCTTCGTAATGATGTATATTGGGCAACAATAGTCTCACTAGGATCAAAGGTAATGCATACGTCCTTAAGAGGTGTAGGTTTGTCAACAAGATTCACAACATTATTAGACTCAATACCTAGGTCATCAGGAGAAAAGGCAAGAGACTTAGACTCAACAACATTAATAGAGTGGGAAGGCAAAGGGTAGGTGAATATTCAAAGATTTTGATTAGGTGGAGCTATGAATTTATTTCTTTTTTCATTCGCACCAGCTATGGATATGGTATTATTATTGATGAAATTTTGAATCTTACTCCTCAAAGTATAACACTTCTCAATATCATGACCAGATTGATGGTGATATTGGAAAAAGGTTTTGGGATCATGATAAGATGGCTAAGGTTTTGAGGTATCAATTGGCTTCATGGGAAGATGTTTCAACATGTTAGTATTTGTTAACCTCAATATTATACTAAGCAGAGACTCAGAAAGAGGAATAAATTTTCTTCTAAAGTATTTGGATAAAAGGGATCACACCTGATGTCATGGTTGCCACTCGAGTATTTGATGTTTTCATTAACTATATATATATATATATATATATGTATGTATGTATATATATATATATACATACATACACACATATATATACATATATATGTACACACACACATATATATATATATGTGTGTGTGTGTGTACATATACATACATATGTATGTATGTATGTATGTATGTACACATATATATGTATGCATACATACATACATACATACATATGTATATATATATACATATACATATACATATACATATACATATGTATGTATGTATGTATGCATACATATATATGTGTACATATACATACATATATATGTATATATATACATATATACATAAATACACATACATATATACATAAATATATGTATATATATATGTGTATATATATGTATGTATATATACATACATACATATATATGTATATATGTATATGTATATGTATATATATACACATATATGTATATATATACACATATATGTATATATATACACACACATGTATATATACACATTGTGGAGGGGAAAAAGCGAGACCGGGTGACTAGGACCTAATCCCACTTTTGCCAACACATTGGGAATATAAAAGAGCCTATGGAGATAACTCACTTTGGCTACTTCTTGTGAGAAAGAGAGATCCAAGGATTATCTCTTAGGGTTTCTAGTCCTCTTGTTGTATATGGAGAGAAGATGTGAAAAATAGGGTGTGATTGATCAAGTAGACTAGAAGATGAATATTGAAGCATATATGAACTGAAATTGCAGAAACTTGCAAGACTGAAACTGAGGTATTGAAAGCAGAGAAGGGGGAGGAATTTGAATGTGTACCTGGTGTTGAAAAATGATTCAAAGTGACCTAGATAGGAGTTCTACACTCTGGTCATGTTCTGTCTGACAGAGAGCTACAACTGAGAGACTGTAAACTGAAGGAACTAAGACACCCTACTGAAAAATCTCTTGAAAGTGGGGGGACCAGGGCACCATGCCCCTACCTTGGGTAGGAACAGGGTACAATTCCCTTGTCCTTGATGGTTTTAGAGTAGATCTGATGCTTGCAACTATCCCTATGTCTTCTGCTGATCCTGAATGTCTCTCGGGTACCTATACCTGCACCTGCAACTGAAAAGAGAGGTTTGGGTGGCTATATAGGGTTTTTCCTTAGTCAAACCCCTATTTTGGTGATTTCCACCTCAAGAAATAGCTGATTTGTATAGTAAAATAGTGTGCACAGGAATCTTGTGTGTGTGCAAGACCCTAAAATGAGAAAGATAAGAAACGAGAGCTACCCTATGCTTTGGAGAGTAAACCCTAAATGTATGTAAATTTAAGTGATAATGATTTAAATAAAATTGTACCAAATGATCTAAATCATGAATATAAATGTGAAAATGAGTGTAAAGAAGCTCATACAAAGACATGAAAATAGCTTGAAACCATACCAATCCCCAAGGGAGAGATATAAGCCACTTGATCTCCTATTACTCTTCAATGTCTTCAAGGCTCCTAATTGATGATGAATACTTGATGAATGCTTGATGAATGCTTGATTAATTCTTGATGAATGTTGTTGAAGAATCCACATAAGCTTCTCTTTCACTACATAGAAGGCTCCTTGTGATTGCTAGCTCTTTTTGCCAAAAACTCCTTTTCGTAGATGCTTTCAAATGAAGAAAGAGAGCTCTTATGTATGAAATCCTAGATCTTAATTTCATCTTTAGGCCAACCTAGGATTTGAATTTACCACCAATTTCTTGGGGTTAAGCATTATAATATCATAGAATTATGCTCCTGAAATTTTGAGAAAAATGTCAGGGACCGGGTGCAACTTGCACCCGGTACGACCAACTTTTCACCAAATTTTCAGGGCCGTTAGATATGATGATATTAGAGTGAATCTCAAAGTTATAGCTGATTTTGAGATGTTTTGATATGTGAAATCAGGCCTTAAAGGTCGAAATAAGACACAATTAAGGTTTATGATTTAATGATTTATTGGAGGAATAAAATAAAATGGGGTACACTTAGGGTAAAGGGCCCAATTTTATGATGTGGGGAGTGATGAAATATGACTTTAGAGTTAATTAAATTAATTAATTAAATGATTAAAGGTAAATAACAATACAAGATACAAACACACTAAGGTGGGTGCTAAACTAAGCGTAGAATTATACCACCCTAGCAAGGGTGTGCAATTTACGACGCTACATTTAGTCCCCAATTTAGCAGTCATATGACACTATGTGAATATGCAAGCTAAAGTAAATGAAAGTAAACATTCATGAAAAAGGATATATCCACAAGTTGTCGGACGAAGCCCCCAGCGGTATCTACAGTACACAGTTAGGAACCGCACCCTAGAAAACCACATGTTAGATAAAATCACAAAATCACCTAAATGCTTACTAAGGAAGGTGATGAAAATTTGAGGGTAGCTATATGTCCCCCTTGTTTCAGATTGCTAATTTAGTGAGTTGAAATAGGGTATCATGTTTACCACATCGAATTGTCAAAGAAGATTGATAACAAATGCTCACAAGAAGATTTTGATACAAGATCAAAAAACTAATGGAGAATCATTTGGTAAGAAAGAGGACTAAACCTCAATTCCAACACAACAAAGAGTGTAAGGATTTGAGAGCTCTCTAACACAAGATGAAATATTTAAATGGGAACAAATGCAAGAGATATAATAAAAAAATGCAACTCCATAAAGTAAATTGGAAACGAATGGAGGATTGAAATGACATTAAAGAGAGATTATTTATAGCAACACTCTTCTAAAAGAAGGCAAGATATCCTCATCAGGGACATGCACATTCACAAAATAGAAGGGTTTATTATAAAAGATGCTACTCAATGAAGAAAAGAAATTGATGAAAGATCAAAGACTTCCAACACCAAGGAGGAGGTCCCAATTAAGTATATGTAGTTAAGATGCCCATTAGGGATGCTTGTTCCAATATGAGAGAAGGAATTCAAATATGAATACACCTCTACAATCAATAATAAATCCTAATAGAAGACACTACTTCACAAAGGGGAAATTTTATTCATAAGAAAGAGAGATGTTTGAAATCACTCTTGCCCCCCATATATAGGGAGATGAGATGAGATATAAATAGGATATTATGTTGCTTCCAAAAGTATGATTGCACATGAAATTGTACCACCATGAATAACAATGATCCCCCAGTAAATGAGCTACCAATGTCACATAATGATGAGCAACATAATATCCATTATTGTTATTTAAAGACATGATGGATTGAATGAGGAATTTGAATATGACATGTTAAATGCTCTACTATAAGTGAGATTAAAAACATGTATAAGATGATGAATGTTAAAAAGTCTTTAGAAAGAGAGACATTTATAGGAGAAGAATAGGCCACTAAGTCATACTTTTCTTGCACACAAGAAATCTTAGGAGAGGGATAAGTGTAATTCATTAGAGCCTTATTCCTAGAAGAAGGGATTTTAGAATGAGTAGAAGATAAAGTCTCATAAGTGGGATTAGAAATCTCTTGAGGAGATTCATAAAGAGATTTTTTCATCACCAAGATTTCCTTATGAGGGGGATGAGTGTTGAAAGAAGTAGAAGATGATTTAATTGAGGTGAGGTCATCAGAACTACTAAATATAGCATTCACATTGAGAGATGGTCTTTTAGATGCTTTGGTGGGCTTAGAAGGATTATATCCAAGTCCAAATGAAGCTTCATGTGTATTATGTTCTAAAGGAAATTTAACTCCTTGTTCATTTGTGCCACAACCATTGCCATTATAGCCACTCTTTGATAAAATGTGAAAACCAGGACCATAAAGGGATGCCAAATCAGAAAGAGATGGTTGCGCCTCATAGGTCTCAGTGCTATATGAATTAGAGGAAGGATTAGAAGAATTATTTGAATTAGAGGCAGCCACAAAGTGTTTACTTAGTTGTTTAGACAAAGTGGGTTGCTCCTTAGGCTCCTCTTTAGATTTCTCCTTCGCAGTCTTAGATTCTTTCCAAGATACTCTATACTCTCTTATAAAAGTAGGGTTAAAGTCTAGAGATCCCCAATCATCATCTGAGAGCACTCCTTCAGGATAAAAGATATCCTTGGGAGGAGATTTTGATTGAGTAGAAGAATCAGGAGTACTAAAAGGAACAAGATCATTAAAGGAAATAGATGTATTTGAAGAAGTAGGAGGATTTGGAGAAGAATTGGAAGTAGTTGAACAAGAAGATCCAACTTTTAATGGACCTTGAAGATTGGTATCAGCTAACAAGGTGTATGTCTTGTTGATATAAATGAACTTGACTTTCCTATGCAAAGTTGAGGGGACAACTTGCATGATATGAATCCACGGTCTCCCTAATAGAAGTTTATATGTCAAATTACCAGGCATGACATGAATAGGTGTAGATAAAGTAACAGGATCTACCTTAATAGGAAAGATTATGATACCTAAAGTTTGTTTATTAACATTATCAAAGCCTCAAATAGAAATAGAAGCAGATTCGATGAGAGAACGATCCATATTAAACTTATCCAATAAGCCCACATTACAAACATTAAGGCCAGATCCATTGTCCATAAGGGTTCATCTTATAGAACTATTGTTGATAATAACCATAATCATAAGAGGATCATATTGATGTTGGATTTCATGAGAAGGTAACTCATATTGTGTGAATACAATTTGAGCTTTGGGTTTGTTTGCAAGATCAATCAAAGAAGCCATGTTATTAGTTGTCACCGCAGGTGGGATATCTAAGTTTTTCAAAGCATCTTGTAAAATCCCATGATAAGCAAGTGAAGTTTGAACCAAATCCCAAACAGAAATCTTGGCAGGAGTAGCTTTAAGTTGTTCAATGAGATCATACTCCTTACTAAGAGTCTGTGATATATGAGGTACTTGTGGAAGAGTAGGTTGAGAGGGAGGGATTGAAGTTGGGATAACTAGAAGAGGATTAGGTTGCCTATTGTTTCTTGTGTTGTAGGTATGAGCAACCATATGATAACTCTCTTCAATGATTTTCTTAGAATACTCATAAGGGATCTTAGTAGGATAACCTCCTTGCATATTAATAACATGTTTCTTAGGAGTGCAAAAAGAATCATTAGCATAACCACCGTGAACCACTAAGATAGGCTTACGTTGAGAAATTTGAGAAGGACAAGCACCTTGAACTATGAAGAGGGGTTTATTAGGTGTTCCATTCACATGTATCAAATTGATTTAAGATGGTTTAGGAATATAAAAGGTGTCCTTATGAATTCTAGAAGAAGAATGGACAAGATTGTTGGAAGAATTGTTGATAGTCTCTTCTTGCACTAAAATGTTATCATGGATAAGATCAATTTTAGGAGGTAGACTAGGAGTAGGAATTGATGTTTTAGAAGGAATAATATTAGTAGGAAAGGTCATATCATCCTCTATCATCAAAGGATCTTCATGGGGAATAGACTCTCTAGGAGAAGGATCAACATCACTCTCTAAAGTTTCACCTTTGAGAGGGAGATCTTTGAAAGATATGTTAACAATCTCTTCTTGAAATAAAGTATCCTAATGAGTAGAACCTATTTTGGTAGAAGGAGATGCCTTACCTTTAGAGGAAAAATTATTGAGATTCATGGAAGGTGAGATGCTATCAAGAGAGTTATCAATCACAATTTCATCCTATTTGGCTAGGATTCTCTCATGGGGTAGAGAATAATCAACACCTTCTTTTAATTGTTCAATCCAAATAGTGAGGTCATTGAAAAAAGTATTAGAAATACCTTGCGCAAAGATGTCATTATTGTTATTGCCAATTTTGGGAGAAGGGATGACATTGTTCATTAATTCTTCATCCTTAGGAGGAAGAGCATCACTACATGTGTTTAAATCATCCTCTTGCCTCAAAATGTGTTCAATAGGATGTTTAGGGGAGAGAGAATTAAGAAAAATGATTATTATTTCATCTTCTTTTTCTAAGGCATCTTTATGGGTAAGACAAGCTTCAGGGCAAGGAGAATCATTTCTCATTAATGGATCATCTCTAGTGGGAATTTTATTGAAGTCAAAAGAGGAAATGCCATCACTAAGAAAAGTAGGGACAATACCATCTTCTTTAAAAAAATGATCCTGATGAGGGGAGTATTCTTTAGGAGGGAGATGAACATCTTTCTCCAAAGATTCATGCTTAAGAAGGAGATCTTTGAAAGGAGTCCTCATAACATCTTGTTGCACTAACATGCCCCCATTGGTAACACCAAATTTAGGAGAAGATAAACCAATGTCCATTAATACCTTTTCACTTAGAGAGCCATCATGTAAAGAAGGTAAAGTAACACTAAGAAAGGTGTTTATGATATCATCCTCTTCCTCTCAGATAGCCAGATGGGAAGGGCACATTTTAGGAGAATTGTCAATATCACTCTTCAAATCTTCATCCTTAGAGCATGGGAGAGTTTTGAAGGGGTTGGTAACAACTCTTTTAGGCACTAAAATATTGTCATAAATAGGAGGAGTTTCTTTAAGAGATGAAAAAATTGAAGCAAGGGAAGCTAACCCATTATCACATTTATGAAATGAATGCATCTTGATAATAATTTTCCTCTTTCAAATGATAACATATGCAAAATATAAGGAAATGTTCAATTTTAACCAATGCAAGCACTCTAAATGTTGATTTAGAAAATGAAATTTATGAGTGAAATGTGTTCCTAAACCGGATCTGAAATTAATGATCCAAATT